>NC_088243.1:33719443-34019443 GCF_036934945.1 Oncorhynchus masou masou | reverse complement strand
CCAAAACACTGGGTGAAATTCTTCAGCGTGAGGTTAAGGCCTCCAATCCCCTCATCATTCTGCCATAACCTCTTCATTTATGTCTCACAGAGCGAATCTTGAAGGCCATTGTTGCAGATGTAAATATCTACAGTCTGATTTTGGCAGCCATATTGTTATGATACCTCTTAACTCCCCCCTTCCAGAGAATAGGTTAGTTATGAGAGCAGAGAATCGCCCAATGGGACCTGTTTGCTGTTGCTAGGGATGGAAAGGGTTTCTGTGAGGGATATTTTTGACTATTTTTTACATGCCATTTCCTTCCAGCAAAGTCCCTGAGCTGTGCTATGTCATCCCACTGATTAGCACAGAGGAGATTTATGGGCCTCGTTGCTGACCACTCTCATAATGTAGCCCAGCACATTCTGCAGATTTGGACAGAGCTGTGACAACGTGAATATCATATGAGTATTTTAGTGAGGAAATGGCTAGATAGAACTTCCACCAACACAATTCGAGGCGCAGCCGGAAATCACAGGACCATGTGAGCCAACTTTCTGAGGAAGCTTAACGTCCATTCGGTTAACATTTTTACACATTTGGAATGAGTAAAGCTGTCCTTTTCAAAATGAGTTGCACAAATAGACCACTCTGTCTCATTGCACTACTATCCTCTGATATTCCAGTGAGGACTGTAGAAATTGGACTAGATGACAATGGTAAACATGTAGCACACATAGGCCTACAGTATGACATGTCCCAACCATTTTTAGAAACTTCTGGAGCCATGGTGGTCTTATTTTCAGCCATACAATATTCACTCTGGACAGTTTTCTCACACAAACACACACACACACACACACACACACACACACACACACACACACACACACACACACACACACACACACACACACACACACACACACACACACACACACACACACACACACACACACACACACACACACACACACACTATAATATATAAAGATATAACAACATCAGACATACAAACACTCACACTCCAGCATATTTAAGGACATCAGGCAGATGATAGAATGTTGTGGACCGATGCAAATGTCTTTGTAGCTGGAGCAAACAGAAATATTATCAAGATCAGTTTGTTGAGGCCTGAGATTTCTGGACAGCCTCCAGCGGGGTCTCTCTTTCCCCCATTTCACAGCTTTAACAAGTCTGATTTGACTGACCTGGGGAAACAGTTTAATGACCAGTTCTAGACTCCGTTTCAGCACTGCGTGGGTGGGTGGTCCTGCCCGATTGGGGAAGTAGGGGTGGAGGCTCGTATGTACATACAGTGTGCAATGTGTGCTGTAGATTGATGTCACATTAGAACAACAAATATTTTAAACTTCACCCTCCTGCTGAACTACCCTGATGAGGTCAAGTAGCATATTTACACAATGTTCAATGGGTGCAAATTCCTGGTTCTTATAGAGAGGTTAATCAGATGATTTCCCATAGATACCCCTTTGTGCTTATATATTTGGAGTTCAAAGCAATATTTGATATTGCATCTTGGTAGTTTTTGATCATGTGAAAGTTATATTTTTTATTTGAACTTTGCTTAGTTGCACGATAAACCCAAACTAAGTGTGTTTAATCCTTCAGACTGGTGTACTTTTGGGGTTGTTGTTTTAACTTTTTTGTACCCCTTTATTTCTTTCAACTGAATTTATTTCAACCCTTTTCCTACTCAGGATTACTGCCACACAGTGATATTAGTGGAGCGTACTCTTTTTTTTTGTATTTATTTTTTTTGTCAACCTGCGGGATGTCTTCTGAAGATGATAGGTTTTCACTGGTCGAGACTTAATAAACATCACAGAGTTTTAAGAGATGCCCGGCGCCACATCTCTCGAGTCAACTCTGCTACTTAAAATAATTTACTTGGAACCTGATGTCCAAGTGTCCTTTTCACTTGTTTCATCTGCAATGAATCAGCCATCATGTTTAATGTGAGTTTGTTAAGTTTCCCCCCTTTCCTCCCTACTGCTCCAGCCAGGTTTATAGTTAGCACAGAGCCGACTCCAAGATTTAAGAGAGTTCTGACACTCAACAAGCTTTCAAGTTTTTATTTCCTTGTAATCCTACAGATATTGATGTCTGAAAATCTTCATATTCAAGACTGGTCAGATACTATTTTTGTAAATACTTATCATGAAACTGTTGATAGCTAGAATGCTTTAATAGTGCATTTCTAACACAATAGTATCTGAAATCAAACCATTTTGCATTAAATTGCATTGCAAAAGTTTCACATTGTATTTCATGTTACAATAATCCTTCAAAATGTGCGCTTACACAACAGCCTCTCAACCAAAGCCATGTTCATTTATTTGTCCTTTACTAATGGAACAAATATTTCCCTAATTATGGTAAATACTGCGTTGCTATTTCATGTGGAATCATTCATGTTTGATGCCTGTTCCGATAAGCCACTTTTGAAGTTGTACTGTATACGTTGTAAATTGTTTATGCGATCTCATTCAAGTACCAAAATCACCCCTGCTTCACCACTGGGAATAGGGAGCAGTGTAAGGGTACTTCAGCACTTGGCTCCTGCGCCAAGACTCTCCAAATATCTTTTCCTGGTGCCTAAAATTAGCCCTATAATAAGGTAGTGGCTTCCTTTTCTCTGAACTAATAGCCTGTCCCTGTGGGAATACATGATGTGGGCTAACACTAAAGCTTAATTAACATAAATACATCAGACTGGTACGTGCTAGAGCCCTGAGATTTAAACACATTTAAGATTCAAATAAAATATACTGGAGCAACAATTTATTTCAATACTTTTCATTTAACCCATAAATTGAGCATTTTACAGTATATCATTGAAGCATCCAATGTATTATTATTTTTTGCATTATTCTAACAAAGTAGACTAAGACTGGCTCGTAGAAGTGCACAGAGTTGATGTGCAACGTACATACTGGTCAACAGATCTTGATACTGTAGGTGTGCTGAATCACACGTTTCTATTTAGAGGTTACAAACAGAACCAGAGGGCAGTTAAGATCCCCTCAACACTCTCCACAGCCACCTTTTCCAGTGTACACCTTCATTAAAGGCTTTTACGTGAAGTCCAGGATGGCTGGAGAGAATGGAAAGGACATGCTTAAGTAGACTCCACTTCATTATTAAACCTATAGGTCACATTTTGTTGCACTTGTATTAATCTGTTTTATTTCAACTAATGAGTGCTGCTGTAAATTTAACTGTAGTTGAGGAATTTTTATTACCCTCGGCAATCTTTTGATCAGGTAGTGAAGTTATTCAGGGGCAGGGGAGTTGGAGAATCTTTACTGTGTACAGTACAGTGTCCAATTACAGAAAGGTTTGATTTTCTCCTCTCATTAGGAATTCTCCATCACAAGTCAACAGCTCCACCAGAGTAAGGGTTTGAGGTGACTTCACACGAGGCCTCAAAGCACCACGAAAGGTCATTAGCCATGGATGTTACCGAATATTTACTATGGTTCATAGTGTGTACAATAACATATGGATAGGGAAGTTGAACGTGCAATAAATCAAATCAAATGTTATTTGTCACATGCGCTGAATACAACAGGTGTAAACTTTAGCATGAATTTCTGGCATGCGAGCCCTTCGCAATGATGCAGAGTAAAACAAATTAGAACAATTAAATTTGAAACAAGAGTAATAAAATACACAAGATCGAAGCTATATACAGGGAGAACCAGTACCATATCACTGCGCAGAGGTATGAGGTATTTGAGGTAGATATGCACATAAAGGCAGACACAAAATGTTTAGGCATCAGGATAGAAATAGTAAAATAAAGAACTGATTAGCAGCAGCATATGATGAGTGTGAAACTGTGTATGTGTGTATCTACTTACCTGTGAACCTGCTCCTTGGTGCCCCTGAGTGTTCCCATGTCCACATATATGCACACACACACAATATACCCAAAAAAGCTTCAGCCTGCATATAGGAAGTGTAGCCAGTGGGATACCAGCCTGTGGTGTTTCAACAGGCAGGCCCATGTCTTTCCATACGTCCAGTAGCTGTTGAGGAGTGTAGAGGATGGTCGTGGTGACAGAGCTGTAGTAACATAGGTTCTGGGAGCCTATACATACCCCTTAAAATTGTTATAATGTTCACACATTGTATTTATGATTGATAACCAGTTGACCTGTTCTGATGACCTGTTCTGACCAGTTGACCTGTTCTGATGACCTGTTCTGACCAGTTGACCTGTTCTGATGTCCTGCGTGGCCATGCACGCCTCCAACTCAATCATCAAGTTTGCGGACGACACTACAGTGGTAGGCTTGATTACCAACAACGACGAGACGGCCTACAGGGGGGAGGTGAGGGCCCTCGGAGTGTGGGGTCAGGAAAATAACCTCACACTCAACGTCAACAAAACTAAGGAGATGATTGTGGACTTCAGGAAACAGCAGAGGGAGCACCCCCCTATCCACATCGATGGGATAGTAGTGGAGAGGGTAGTAAGTTTTAAGTTCCTCGGCGTACACATCACAGACAAACTGAATTGGTCCACCCACACAGACAGCATCGTGAAGAAGGCGCAGCAGTGCCTCTTCAACCTCAGGAAGCTGAAGAAATTCGGCTTGTCACCAAAAGCACTCACAAACTTCTACAGATGCACAGTCGAGAGCATCCTGTCGGGCTGTATCACCGCCTGGTACGGCAACTGCTCCGCCCACAATCAGAAGGCTCTCCAGAGGGTAGTGAGGTCTGCACAACGCATCACCGGGGGTAAACTACCTGCCCTCCAGGACACCTACACCCCCCAATGTCACAGGAAGGCCATAAAGATCATCAAGGACAACAACCACCCGAGCCACTGCCTGTTCACCCCGCTATCATCCAGAAGGCGAGGTCAGTACAGGTGCATCAAAGCAGGGACCGAGAGACTGAAAAACAGCTTCTGTCTCAAGGCCATCAGACTGTTAAACAGCCACCACTAACATTGAGTGGCTTCTGCCAACACACTGACTCAACTCCAGCCACTTTAATAATGGGAATTGATGTAAAATATATCACTAGCCACTTTAAAAAATGCTACTTAATATAATGTTTACATACCCTACAATACTCATCTCATATGTATATGTATATACTGTACTCTGTCATCTACTGCATCTTTATGTAATACATGTATCACTAGCCACTTTAAACTATGCCACTTTGTTTACATACCCTACATTACTCATCTCATATGTATATACTGTACTCAATACCATCTACTGCATCTTGCCTATGCTGTTCTGTACCATCACTCATTCATATATCTTTATGTACATATTCTTTATCCCTTTACACTTGTGTGTATAAGGTAGTAGTTTGGAATTGTTAGGTTAGATTACTCGTTGGTTATTACTGCATTGTCGGAACTAGAAGCACAAGCATTTCGCTACACTCGCATTAACATCTGCTAACCATGTGTATGTGACAAATAAATTTGATCTGATTTGTTCTGACCTGTTGACCTGTTCTGACCTGTTCTGACCTCTTGACCTGTTCTGATGACCTGTTCTGACCAGATGACCTGTTCTGATGACCTCAATGTTATTAATGTCTGTTATGTTTTTGTTTGTTTTGTTTAATACTGCAGTTGGATTAATTAAACTTGGGTTAATGAATTGAATTGATATCTATTGTCCTCATTAAATAGTTATGTCTATGAAATACAATCTTGGAGCGTAAACATAACCGATTTATATTGAGTATTTGTCTTTTAAATCCTTTTATGGGCCTCCCAGGTGGTGCAGTGGTTAAGGGTGCTGTACTGCAGCTCCAGCTGTGCCACCAGAGACTCTGGGTTCACGCCCAGGCTCTGTCGTAACTGTTGGTGCACAAGTAGAGGGAACGAGGATATTAAAAGCAATGTTGGCTATTTGACGTTTGTGGAGATCCCGTACACAATAAACGCTGCTGATGTCAAGTGCTGTGTTCTTTTCGAACATGGACCTTTGATCCTGAACTTTGTCTGGAAGAAAAAACGCAGATTGTTTGCACAATGTTGCACAATGTTTCCCGTATTATCCCGCCCACTGAGCCCTCTTCTTGAAAAAAACATCTGGAATTACAAATAGCATTCTAGCTGGTTGATCACTGCAAGAAGTCTAAATATCCTCTTTCCCACTACTTGTGCACCAACAAGAAAACAAAGGCTGACCAGCAGGTACTATAACATAAAATATCTATACAAAATACATTTTAAAAGTAATTGTTCACATGTTATTAAGATGGGAGATGTATTCAAACTTGGGAGCAAGGAAACTAAAAGAAAGCAGCTTTCAGGCCTTCAGTTCTATAGTGGGACAATCATCAATTGAATTCACCTCAAAAGAAAGTGTAGCTGAACACTATACCAGCAACAATGTATATTTCTGAAAATGCAATATTGCCTTCTGGTCATGGTGATTTATTTAATTTTTCTCAACACTTCCACATTTATTTTTTTAGGTTCCACACTAATTGGACAATGAGAAACTGGACATTACTAAGTCGGCTGCTGGATGAAGTGCAGTCCCAACCTATGGTCATAGGGAAGACTTGCTCTCCGCTTTGTTCATGTTGAGAATTGTGGTGTTGGGGGCCGCAACGGATAGGGTGTGGGTGGAAGAACAATCAGAGTTTGTCTGCGACACTAAGATGACAGGATGTAGACCGAGTGACGCAGCTCTCTAAGGCACTGCATCTCAGTGCAAGAGGCGTCACTAAGGTCCCCGGTTTGAATCCAGGCTGAATCACATCCGTCCGTGTTTGGGAGTCCCATAGGGTGGCGCACAATTGGCCCAGCTACGTTCATGTTTTGGCCGGGGTAGGCCGTCATTGTAAATAAGAATTTGTTCTAAATGGACTTGCCTAGTTAAATAAAGGTTAAAAAAGACCAGTCTGCTACAACCAAGCCTTTCCTATCTCCCATATCTGCTTCTGGGTCCTTCAAATCACCCTAATGTCGACCCCAACGAGGGCTGCAGCGGTCATGAAATTTCGTCAGCCGGTGATTGTCAAGCAAATAACTGACGGTCTCACAGTAATTGACCGTTAATGAACATAAACACATTTAGCATCTCCTGGTTTCCATACAAGCCACACATTTAGCATCTCCTGGTTTCCACACACTGATGCTGACCTTTGGAACATCTACATTTTAAAAAGTCTAAATCCGTGTAATATAGCTTACACCAATAAATACATTATTTATTTTAGACAGGTCTAAAGAAACATGATATGAAGAAAATGTAGTCAATTTCAGAAGAACAGAATAGCATAGTATGAGTTGTCCTTATGTTAGGTCCGGATCTGGCTATGACAAATGGCTGTGGGCTACACTAGTTAATTTAGCAGACAAGATTTTCTTAGAATTCCGTGGCATTATTTTACAGTATGAAGTATGAAGTATACAATTGAACAAAATATTTTCTCCAAATTAACAATTAGACTATTTCTTCACATTATAAGCGCAGCAATGGTAGTAGGCTATAAGCGCAAATGGTCCATTAGCAGAAAACACCATTACCAAAAGTGACCGCAAATGCAATTATGCATGTAATGCTTTTATTATAGGGTAAAAATTATCTTCCTCAAACTTGAAACTCGCGCACTGTTTATGTACAGTTGAAGTCGGAAGTTTACATAGACCTTAGCCAAATACATTTAAACTCAGTTTTTTACAATTCCTGACATTTAATTCCAGTAAAAATTCCCATTTTTAGGTCAGTTCGGATCACCACTTTATTTTAAGAATGTGAAATGTCAGAATAAAAGTAGAGAGTGATTTATTTCAGCTTTTATTTCGTTCATCACATTCCCAGTTGTTCAGAAGTTAACATACACTCAATTAGTATTTGGTAGCATTGCCTTTAAATTGTTTAACTTGGGTCAAACGTTTCGGGTAGCCTTCCACAAGCTTCCTACAATAAGTTGGGTGAATTTTGGCCCATTCCTCCTGACAGAGCTGGTGTAACTGAGTTAGGTTTGTAGGCCTCCTTGCTCGCACACGCTTTTTCAGTTCTACCCAAAAACAAATGATGGGATTGAGGTCAGGGCTTTTTGATGGCCACTCCAATACCTTGACTTTGTTGTCCTTAAGCCGTTTCGTCACATCTTTGGACATGTGCTTGGGGTCATTGTCCATTTGGAAGACCCATTTGCGACCAAGCTTTAACTTCCTGACTGATGTCTTGAGATGTGCTTCAATATATCCACATAATTTTCCGTCCTCGTGATGCCATCTATTTTGTGGCGCGCACCAGTCCCTCCTGCAGCAAAGCACCCCCACGACATTATGCTGCCACCCCCTGTGCTTCACGGTTGGGATGGTGTTCTTCGGCTTGCAAGCCACCCCCTTTTTCCTCCAAATATAACAACAGTCATTATGGCTAAACAGTTCTATTTTTGTTTCATCAGACCACAGGACATTTCTCCAAAAAGTACGACCTTTGTCCCCATGTGCAGTTGCAAACCGTAGTCTGGCTTTTTAATGGCGGTTTTGGAGCAGTGGCTTCTTCCTTGTTGAGCGGTCTTTCAGGTTATGTCGATATAGGACTAGTTTTACTGTGGATACAGATACTTTTGAACGTGTTTCCTCCAGCATCTTCACAGGGTCCTTTGCTGTTGTTCTGGGATTGATTTGCAATTTCGCACCAAAGTACATTAATCTCTCGGAGACAGGACGCATCTCCTTCCTGAGTGGTATGACGGCTGCTTGGTCCCATGGTGTTTATACTTGCGTACTATTGTTTGTACAGATGAACGTGGTACCTTCAGGCTTTTATAAATTGCTCTCAAGGATGAACCAGACTTGGCTGATTTCTTTTGATTTTCCCATGATGTCAAGCAAAGATGCACTGAGTTTGAAGGTAGGCCTTGAAATACATCCGCAGGTACACCTCCAATTGACTCAAATGATGTCAATTAGCCTATCAGAAGCTTCTAAAGCCATTACATAATTTTCTCGAATTTTCCAAGCTGTTTAAATGCACAGTTAACTTAGTGTATGTAAACTTCTGACCCACTGGAATTGTGATACAGTGAATTATAAGTGAAATAATCTGTCTGTAAACAATTGTTTAAAAAAAAAATACTTGTGTCATGCACAAAGTAGATGTCCTAACAGACTTGCCAAAACGATAGTTTTGTACTGTATGTGTACTGTGTACTGTATGAAAACTTCCGACTTCAACTGTATGCCAGTTAGGCTCTACACCCCTCGTAAAACGGATTAATGTGCTTAATTTTAAGACTTTATTTGGTCACTTTAGTTGTGATACAAACCTTATCAAAACATATAGGCTTATGGGCTAGGCTACATTAGGTGAGCGACTATTATTAGGAAAAGTCGCAAAAAGAGGCATTTTTTTATTATGCTGGGCATCATTCACAAGTGATAATATATAAGTCACAAGTGATAGGCTAATATTGTCACCCATCAGACTACTTGATTTAATAGTCTTTACAAATACAAAATATTATATGTGAATTATTTAAAATCTATAATAGACCATCATCATGCACCTTCATCAAAACATGGAGAGCAGGAAAAGATACATATACAGTATATGTGATCGATTCACTTAAATAACAAATTGAGGACACTTCCCATGGTTCATTTTCATGCCAGCCAGGTAGGCTATACTCCTGTTGTAAATATAAGCAATGTGCTTAATATTAGGAATGTTGAGAAATAAATATAGTAGGCCTAGCCTATAGAAAGCTGATGGATCCTCTTTTTAGTAGAGGCCATCACTCTGTTTTCTTGAGCAATTGTATAGCCCATAGAAATGTTGCGCAACATGAGCTCATGGGCTGTCTTGAAGTGATAGATTTTTGATCACATTTGCATTGATGTCAGAGTGATAAGAGGTACAACAGAGTGCTGAGTAACAGGCAGTTAGTACGTTTGGTAGGCTACTAATGACCAGCAGCAGCATCAGAGCTTGGAGAAGCCTAATTACCATGACTAAACGGTCATATGGAATTTGACTGCCTTCATGACTCGTGACCACCTGTGTGGCGGTAATACGGTCACCAGGACAGCCCTAACCACTACCCTCGGGTACATTCTCCACACCGTTCAAAAAAAACAAAGTGATACAATGCCTTCAGCAATAATCATTGGATGAACAAATGATTAAGTCCCCCGAATACCCTGCTGAGAAATAGAATGTCAAATCAATGGTGACTTGCTGGTGTTCTACCTGGTTAACGTGCTTTTTATAATCCATCTTCATCAACATCATGTTCGCCTCAGTGTGTTTATCTCTCTTGCTGAATGTGGTGGAGATTTGTAGCAAAAGACCATGGGACAGAATTCACTCACCCAAGAAAATACTCAAGATGTATTCAATGCAAAAATGTATTGAAGGAGAATGCCATTAAGGTAGCGACTCAAACCTCAATATTTAGGCTGGCCATAGTCCCAGAATACAGTATTTACATTGCACGTTTTTTATATAAATGTTGATATATCCACTTAATGCTGGTATACCAACTGTTCTTACTTCTTATGATAATACATTCTGTATAGAGGCTACTGTTTCCTGCTGTTTCGCAGTCACATTTCTGCCAAAAAAAGAGCTGTCAGATGGGTGAGTCCAAATTAAAGTATTTTAAACAAGCCAAGCTCTCTGAATTGTGCATACAGTATGTACAACCATGTAGAATTACACATAGTAACAATATTTAAATCAAATCAAATCAAATTGTATTATTTACATGCTTCGTAACAGCAGGTGTCCAACGTTGTATATTTGTGGATGCTTCCTCACCCAAAATAAATAAAAGAAAATATATAAAATAATTTATCTTTCACCTCCCTGTATTTTCATAATTTTCCGTCATTGCGCAAGAGGTTGAATGTATCTCACCGTAGAAAGCATCCGAGCGAACGAAACAGCGCCACTCTATCTGAATGTGTAGGCCGTCTATCTGATGCGGTCTGGTCATAAAGAGTTTGACACTGTTGCCGTCCATAGCATTGAATGCAAGGTAACCCAGCGAGCACTTGGCCTCCCTTGATAAAAAAGTATCAAATAAAAGCCAATATGTCACACCCTGATCTGTTTCACCTCTCTTGTGATTGATTCCATCCCCTGACAAGTGTCTCCCATTACCTCATGTGTATTTATACCTGCGTTTTCTGTTTGTCTGTTGCCAGTTTGTCTTGTCCAGTCAAGACCTACCAGCATGTTCCCGTGATTCCTGTGCTCTAGTTTTTGCTTTTCCTAGTTTTCCCAGTTCTGACCTTTCTGCCTGTCCTGACCCTGATCCTGCCTGCCACCCTGTTCCTGCCTGACTCTGATATGGATTACGACTTTGCCTGCCTTGACCTACCGCTTGCCTGTCCCTTGTACTGAAATAAACTCTGAGACTCATACTATCCGCCTCCTGTGTCTGCATCTGGGTCTTAGCCTGAGCCGTGATAGTACGAACTGGCCATGACTGACTCAGCACACTCTGACCAGCTCCGCAATGCTGTCTCCTACCAAGGAGCCATCATTAGAAGAGTTACTGCAAAGCCTTATGGAGGGACTCCATACCCTGGCAGAAATCCATGACCATGTGTTCAATACATTGCTGGAGCAATTCTGCAGATTCCCAACTAGGCAGCAAGCCACAATAGTAAACCATCATGGGTTGGACGCCGTTTTGCCATGCACATTGTCTGATGTCAGCGCAGCCTGCCCAGGGACGTCTCTTTGCGGCCTTGGGTAAAACCTCTGAACTCTCCTCCGTTCTCACGGAGTACCAGGACTTACAGGAGGTTTTCAACTCTGCCCACGCCACATCTCTTCCTCTGCATTGGTCCTACGACTGTGCTATCGACCTTCTCCTGGGCACTGCAACGCCTTGGGGGCGGCTTTATTCCCTGTTGGGTCCGAAGACCAAAGCGATGGAAAGGTATATTGAGGACTCTCTCACTGCAAGGTTATGCGTCCATCTGCCTCCTCCACCGGCGCTGGGTTCTTCTTTGTGGAGAAAAAGGACAAGACCCTGGGTCTGTGTATCAACTACCGGGGTCTTAATGACCTTAAGGTTAAAAACTGTTACCCACTACCACTCATCTCCTCAGCTTTCGAGCGTCTCCAGGGGGCAGTCATCTTCTCCAAGTTGGACATTCTGAATGCCTACCGTACGGGAGGGAGACAAGTGGAAGACAGCCTTTAAAAATACCTAAAGTTGTATTACAAAAGTAGTTTTATATATTTTGGCAATGTTTAAAGGCAAGTTTTGAAATATTTTGTAGTGACGTTGCGTTTTTTGTAAGCTGTTTTCTTTCTGGATCAAGCGTGCTTTATAAATGGACATTTTGGACATATATGGACGGAATTAATCGAACAAAAGGACCAATTGTGATGTTTATGGGACATATTGGAGTGCCAACAAAAGAAGCTCGTCAAAGGCAATGCATGTTTTATATTTTATTTCAGTTTTTTGTGTAGCGCCTGCAGGATTGAAATATGCTAACCCCTTTGTTTACTGCTGGTACAGATGGTGCAGTCTATCAGATAATAGCTTCTTATGCTTTCACCGAAAAGCATTTTTAAAATCTGACATGTTGGCTGGATTCACAACAAGTGTAGCTTTAATTGAGTATCTTACATGTGTGATTTAATGAAAGTTTGAATTTTATAGTATTTTATTTGAATCTGGCGCACTGCATTTTCCCTGGCAATTGGCCAGTTGAGACATTTGCGTCCCGCCTATCCCTAACTAGTTTTAAGCATATATCACGGTCGCAAGGCATATGAACTAACAAGTTATAGAGCAAACAACTTCCCCAGTGATTTTACCCACGCACAGCTACTGCAGGTGTCCAGTGCGTGTGCATAAAGTCAGTGCAAGAGAGTCCATGCAAAAAAGGGTCAATGCAGGTAGTCTGTGTAGCCATTTCATTAGCTATTTAGCAGTCTTGTTTAGAAGCCTTATGGCTTGGGGGTAGAAGCTGTTTAGGGTCCTGTTAGTTCCAAACTTGGTGCATTGGTACTGCTTGCCGTGTGATAGCAGAGAAAACAGTCTATGGCTTGGGTGCCTGGAGTCTTTGGGCCTTCCTCTGATACCACCTGGTATAGAGGTCCTGGATGGCAGGGAGCTTGGCCCCTGTGATGTACTGGGCCATACTCACTACCCTCTGTAGCGCCTTACGGTCGAGTGCCTAGCTGTTGCCCTAGGAAGCGGTGATGCAGCCAGTCAATATCCTCTCAATGGTGCAGCTGTTTAAATTTTTTGAAGATCTGAGGGCTTCATGCCAAATATTTTCAGCCTCCCGAGGAGGAAGAAGTACTGCCGTGCCCACTTCACAAGTGTGTGGGTGTGTGTGTGGACCATGTTAATTCCTTAGTGATGTGTACAAAGAGGAATGTGAAGCTCTCAACCCGCTCCACTACAGTTCCATTGATGTGGATGGGGGGGTGCTCTCCCCTCTGTTTCCTATAGTCTGTGGTCAGCTCCTTTGTCTTGCTTACATTGGGGGAGAGATTATTGTCCACGCACCACACTGACAAGTCTCCTCCCTATAGGCTGCCTCATCATTGGTGGTCAGTCCTACCACCATTGTGTTGTCAGCAAACTTGATGATGGTGTTGGAGTCATGCGCAGCAATGCAGTCATGAATAGGGAGTACAGGAGGGGACTAAGCACACACTCCTGAGGGGCCCCCATGTTGATAGTCAGTGTGGCGGATGTGTTGTTGTCTAACATCACCTCTTAGGGGCAGCCTGTCAGGAAGTCAAGGATCCAGTTGCAGAGAGAGTTATTCAGTCAAAAGTTTCTGAGCTTGGTGATGAGCTTGGAGGGGGCTATGGTGTTGAATGCAGAGCTGTATTCAATGAACAGCATTCGTACATATGTATTCCTTTTGTCCAGGTGGGTGAGGGCAGTGTGGAGTGCAATAGAGATTGCGTCATCTGTGTATCATTTGGGGTGGTATGTGAATTGGAGTGGTTACAGGGTGTCTGGGATGATGGTGTTGATGTTAGCCATGACCAGCCTTTCAAAGCATTTCATGGCTATACATGTGAGTGCTATGGGACGAATGTTACCTTGGCTTTCTTGGGCACGGGCACTATGGTGGTCTGCTTGAAACAAGTTCAGAATACAGATCGGGTCAGGGACATGTTACAAATGTCAGTGAAGATATTTGCCAGCTGGTCAGCACATTCTCTGAGTACGGGTCCTGGTATTCCATCTGGCCCTGTGGCCTTGCGAATGTTAACCTGTTTAAAGGTCTTACTCACATTGGCTATGGAGAGCGAGATCACACAGTCAACCGGAACAGCTGGTGCTCTCATGCATGGTTCAGTGTTGCTACAAATTAGCCTACTGTATATGCTTATGTACTTGTCAAGAAAATACAGTAGCGTACATGTTTTTTTGTGAATCTTCTAGCAAGACAATAACCCCAAGCACACAAAGAAATAGTTTATTGACTACCAAATCAACATTTTGTAATGGCCATCTCAGTCTCGACTTGAAAACCATTTGGTTTGAGTCCATAAGGGCAGATGAAGAATATCAAGGATCTGGAAAGATTACAGTATGTATGAATGAATGGTCTCAGATCCAGTGGTGGAAAAGTACCCAATTGTCATATTTGAGTAAAAGTAAAGATACCTTAATAGAAAATGACTCAAGCAAAAGTGAAAGGCAACCAGTAAAATACTACTTGTGTAAAAGTCAAAGTATTTAGTTTAAAATATACTTAAGTATCAAAAGTACATTTATTTGCTAAAATGTACTTAAGTATCAAAAGGAAAAGTATAAATCATTTCAAATTCCTTATATTAAGCAAACCAGACAGCACGATTCTCTTGTTTTTCATTGAGGGATCGCCAGGGGCACACTCCAACACGCAGGCATAATTTACAAACTAAGCATTTGTGCTTAGTGAGTACGCCAGAACAGAGGCAGTAGGGATGACCAGGGATGTTCTCTTGATAAGTGCGTGATTTGGACATTTTTCCTGTCCTGCTAAGCATTCAAAATGTAAAGAGTACTTTTTGGTGTCAGGGAAACTGTATGGAGTAAAAAGTACATAATTGTCTTTAGGAATGTAGTGAAGTAAAAGTAGTCAAAAATATAAATAGTAAAATACAGATACCCAAAAAAACTACTTATGTAGTACATTCAATTATTTTTACTTAAGTACTTTACACCACTGCTCAGATCCGTCCTAATGTTTTCTGCAATTTCATGAAACATTTTATAAAAAGTTACAGTGTCATTAGTCTTTTTGTGATTTAAAAAAAATTATTTGTAAGATTTTATTTTTTTTCTGAGCAATTGTATTACTATAAAATAATATAACATACAATATAGCCCAGTATTTCTATTATTTATTTTATACAGTCTTTTTTGCTTATTTTCATAAAGGGTGACAATCATTTTGGACGTGGTGTCTCCAAATATTAATGCTAAAAGGTTATTGAACATGACTCACGTACAAGCAACATAAAATACATGGAATGTGGATATTATTTTTAAGTGACGTAATATGAACAGAAGTGCAGTGTACTTATGGGTCATCTGTTTAGCCATGTACTGTCACTTACCCCCAGACACAAAGTATCTGCCTGTGAACCCTAAAATTCCTCTAGCCCATTGACTCCGGAACGCCTCAGATCGAACCTTGCTTGTTCTGAAAACAAACATGACAACCTGTACAGGAGTCTGGGCCCAGACCTAAAGAGCTTTGCATAGGGACACTCCTAACAGCTGTTTCCTGTTTTGTAACCACACACAGCTGCATCTTCCAAGAGAGGGCATCTTGGTGTTGTAGACATTTCCAGGGATCAAGGGGAAGAAAAATAATGCAGTTTTAATAGTGACCAACAACAGACCACCAAGATTTCCGCCATCAAGCATGTGATGCAGGGTTCACAGATGTACGGTAACCTGAAGATCAGGGTGACATTGGGTAAGTTCATGTGCTTGATCTCTATGACTACTGACATGCACAGCCAATTCCTCTTCAAGATCTCCATAATGAAGCTAAAGCTAACCCAAGTTCATCTTCCCATCTTACTCATAGCCATTTTCAAATCTTTAAAACTCCGAGATGTCCTAATTTGTGATACAGACTGCTGATCAGTTGACATGAACAATTTTCGCCTAAAATGACATACCCAATTCGAACTGCCTGTAACTCAGGCCCTGAAGCAAGGATATGCATATACTTGGTACCATTTGAAAGGAAACACTTTGACATTTATGGAAATGTGAAAGGAATGTAGGAGAATATAACACAATAGATCTGGTAAAAGATAATACAAAGAAAAGACCAACCGTTCGTTTGTATTTCTTTTGTACCATCATCTTTGCAACACAAGAGAAAGGCCATAATGTATTATTCCAGCACAGCTGCAATTTAGATTTTGTCCACTAGATGGCAACAGTGTATGTGCAACGTTTTAGACTGATCCAATGAACCATTGCATTTCTGTTCAAAATGTTGTATCAAGACTGCCAAAATGTGCCTAATTTGTTTATTAATGGCTTTTCATGTTCAAAACTGTGCACTCCTCAAACAATAGCATGGTACTCTATAATTGTAAATTGGACAGTGCAGTTAGATTAACAACAATTTAAGCTTTCTGCCAATATCAGATATGTCTATGTCCTGAGAAGTTTTCTTGTTACATACAACCTCATGCTAATCCCATAAGCCTACATTAGCTTAACCATCCCATGGGAGGGACACCGATCCTGAAGAAGTCAATAAAGCTTTTTAAAACTAATACCACACTAAAAAATTGTTCAGGAACATGTACTCAAGCATTGGTTTCCTGCATCACAGTCAGATGACATTTAGTGTCAGGGACAACTTTGTGCTCAAGCGAATTCAAGATAAATGAGCTAGCTGTAGTTCCTGGGAAACAGTGGGAATATTTGGCTGCAGTACCTCTGTAAATATTGGTTTAGTTTGTTTGAGCTTCCTCCACAAAATAAACATTTTACATAGTGAGCAATTAGCATACTTATCTGACCTGGATATTGTTGAATAGCATGTGAACAAGTCTTTATCCTCCTCGCATGGTTGATCACAAAGTGACCACCCTTACCAAAGAATGGGCCTGGCAGCATCATTTGTTTGTCTTTTGAAATGCTCCACTTGTGATCCCTTTCAGATATCTCATTCTTCATCAGATGGTAACCTTCAATAAGGACTCGAATCCGGGTTCCCCAAAAATATGTTGTTGTGTCAATATGTCAATAAATTACAAATGAACATGCAAATATCTCCGTATAGTGAAAAGAGTAAAATGGCAAGTTGATATTACCACACCTCATAACAGGAGGCAGATTGTAACAGCTCGCACACGGTTCCCCCGGGAGCCAGCAGTATATGCAAGCTAAGCTGTTACTTTACCCAATTAGATGTTAATATATTGCTCTTTCCTATACTCCTATGTCCAGGGATACCGAAAAATAAGCTTTACACTTCCATATTAAACCTTGCAGATTGGTCAGGTGTTGACCAGCCAGAAACCTACAAACAAGTTCAGCAAACTACAAAAAAAGTGTCCTCGATAGCACGCTAGAATTGCCTCTGTGGGTCAAGGGTATTTATTGTGGACATCTGTTCTGGGTTAAAGGGCCACAGAAGGTACAAGTACATATGGAAATCTCTTTTCACAGTGGAGGGGGCTTTCCTCCACGGCTGCGGATGTCCAAGGTGTGAGTGTCTCTAGCGTTGATCCTCCCACCACCCACTCAACCCACCCTTCACTCCAACTCGCCAAGTCAGGTGACAGCCGTCCGTTGAGATTTATCAGGGGCAAGATTTATGTTTTTAACAGCCGGGACCCGGTCCTTAGTAGTCTTGCTCGCCGCAGGCAGTGTTTTTCTTCCTGCACATTCTTATTAGTTTAGTTTATTACAGCAGCACGTCTGGTGAGGTCATTTATGGCCAAACACGGTGGTATGACAAACTCATTTATAACTGCGAGGCTTCAGCACATTGGATGAGATCACTTATGCCTTCCTCTCCCTTGCTGCTCAGACACCCGCTCCATAGGTAATGAAATCATCTTTTTGTCTGTATATTTGCGCAGGAATACGATGGACTGGGAGGATGTTGTTGTTGCTGTGGGATCACTGGCTGGGGGGTCATTTCTCACACTGCTGAGGTTCTTCTCCCTCCAGCCGATAAACACCTTGAGATTATATAGGAGAGGCAGCAGGTTGGGAGCACATGTTGCATAAAAGATGTTGGACAGGAGGCTTAAACAGTAGTGATGGGAAACACAATGGCTCCTTGAACTCCACTAAGTGGAAAAATACTATGTACCATCTCACTGGTATTTAAATTTAAAAATGTTAAAAATCCCCTGTAGAATAATTTGATTGGTTCAAATCCCTATGTCTGTGAGTAAGCTCTCCACATACTTTTAGCCTCATGATTGTTTTCCTATCTCCAATAAAAAGTCAGGAGAAACATATTTGTATTAATCAAAATACATCTATTTTTTAGGGGTAATTAGCAGCACTAAATAGCCTGACAAGGCCTCTGTGAGCGTACCCCGTTAGTGTTGAACTTGTGACCTTCATCCCACGGGGAGATGTTGTGACTAAGATAGAGGGCAGCAGAGAGATTTAGACATGCTTGTGGAAACTGTGTGGTCTTCAGAAATGTGATGTGTAGTCCAACACACACATTCAGGCCTTGGCCAAGACTTAGACCTGATTCATACTGAGTCTCCATCTGTTAGAATACCCAGCAGTGTCATACCCGACCACTGCCTTTAGAATCCAGGAAAATACTCTCAGGGGCGGTGTGCGGAATCCCAGGCAGCAGAATTGAAAAGCTGTCCATATGTAGAAATCCTGGATGATGAAGATGCCGCATAATTCGCTTATTTTGAAAAGGAAGCTTTCGTTTATAATAGATGTGTATATTTAACACCTTCAAAAATGAAAAATTGTTGCACAAGTAGCGACGTGTGAAGACTGGCACTCTCCCAAATATAACAAATAAAACACAATAATACTGCAGTTAAAGTTTGGTATTTACAGTATTTCTTATAAAACCTACAGTATTTCTTATATGCAAACCTTATCTTAAGAAATGTATTATTCAACAGCCACTCTGGTTGGGTGTTTCAACAGCCACACTGGTTGGGTGTTTCTATCTATGGTTTCTTTCTGCATGTCTACATTTTTCAGTGAAACTCGGGCTATGAAAAGGTCACAAGATTTCACCAAGATGTGGAAAATAACATGGTTTATAAAGTGTGATTTAGGAAGTGGTTCTCATATGTAGTTGAAATCATATAATAATTTATGTTTATACTTGAAATATTTCGTAACAACTCTAATATTTGTCACATGCCAACTGTACAACATGGTTTGCATTTGGCAAGGCAGTGGAAATGGAAAGCTGATACGGTAGGCTTTTCTCCTGAGGACTTCAGTGCACACGTAATGAGAGTCATATCTGCGGCAGCAAGTTCTCACAGCAGGGGCATGGGGCGCGCGCTGCAATAAGAAAATGTTACTCATCATTTCATAAAAGTGGATCATACCCAGACTCGTCGAATGCTTTTTTAAAACTGTCTCCCAGTTCAGTCTGGTCTCAAACTAGACGTAACATAGTAAATGTAAATCTGGGACAGTTAAATTAGTATGATATGTTATTGTTACATTAGACAGAAGATTACTTAAGGCAAAAACAAAAGGATGGTGGTTGGTTGGGGTGGATGGGTAGGTGTATAAAGTGAACGTCTACCAACCCAAAGGTTGCGTGTTCAAATTTCATCATGGACAACTTTTGCAATTTAGCTAATTAGCAACTCTAATTAAGTGTTAGCTAACACATCCTGAACCCTAACCGTAACCCTTTAACTTCTTGAAACTCCCCATCCCAGATCCGGGTTTGTGACTAAAGCCTCAGGCTCATTAGCATAACGCAACGTTAACGATTTCTGAAAATCGCAAATAAAATGAAAATAATGCGTCTGCTCTGAAGCTTAGCCTTTTCTTAACAACACTGTCATCTCAGATTTTCAAAATATGCTTTTGAACCATAGAAATTGACTAATTTGTGTAAGAGTATGCAAAGCTAGCATAGCATTTTGAGTAGCATTTTTGCACGCAACATTTTCACAAAAACCAGATAACCAAATAAATAAAATCATTTACCTTTGAAGAGCTTCTGATGTTTTCAATGAGGAGACTCTCAGTTACATACCAAATGCGCAGTTTTTCCTGAAAGCGTCTGTGTGTAGGAGAAATCGTTCTGTTTTCTACATTGCGTCTGGCTACCGAAACGAACCGAAAATTCAGTCACCTACAACGTAAAACTTTTTCCGGATTAACTACATAATATCGACCGAAACATGGCAAACGTTGTTTGGAATCAATCCTCAAGGTGTTTTTTCACATATCTCTTCATTGATATGCAGTTCGTGGAAGCTTGCTTTCCTCTCTGTATCGCATGGAAAAATACTGGCAGGTGACTTTTGCGCACCAATTTCGGCGCAGGACACCGGGCGGACACCTGGTAAATGTGGTCTCTTATGGTCAATCTTCCAATGATCTGCCTACAAATACGTCACAATGCTGCAGACACCTTGGGGAAACGACAGAAAGGGCAGGCTCATTCCTCTCGCATTCACAGCCATATAAGGAGACAATGGAAAACAGAGCCTCAAAAATCCTGTTCATTTCCTTGATGCCATCTCATCTTGGTTTTGCCTGAAGCTCACGTTCTAGGGCACGCACAGAGAATATCTTGGTAGTTTTGGACACGTCAGAGTGTTTTCTTTCGAAAGCTATCAATTATATGCATAGTCGAGCATCTTTTTGTGACAAAATATCTTGTTTAAAACAGGAACGTTTTTCATCCAAAAATGAAATAGCGCCCCCATAGATGTAAGAGGTTTTAACTTAGGTCCTAACCTTTAACCTTACCTCTAACCTTATACCTAACCTTTACCCTTAACCCTAACCCCTAGCCTATCTAACGTTAGCCACAGCACATTAGAATTCGCATCATATCATACGAAATGGATGATGGATAGCCACAAATGAATACATACCATTCGAAACGTAACATATCATACTAAATGGAGGGGGACAGATTTATGTTTACTACGTTATGTCTACCTCAGAGTCCAGGTTGCCCAGTTACACCAGCAGAGTCAGTTCTTGGGGTGTCTGTTACCAGCCTTGAATGAAGGCAGCTGAAGTGGATTAGGCTAAACATCCTTGGAAAAGATGTCCCACCACAAGACTAAAGGAACAAATTCACAGCACAACACTGGCTGTATGGTGTGTTCCAGAGGAAATGCACCCACAAACTTGGTCTTCTCCTTTTGCATGCAACACCATTAAAAAATAAATCCTATTCTACAATTATGCGATGCCTATTTTTGTACCCTGATTTAAGTTTGGCAGATAAAGCATCTTCTGAAAATTGGCATCAATCGGACAACCAATTGTGGGCCTTTTTCCCCGCTTATTCCATAAGATACAAATAGTCTGTTTTTACGGGGATTTTTGGCTAGAGTTAAATATTTAGGCGTGAGTGAAGAAGCTGATGTCAGGTAAAGAGATAAGCGTGAACAAGCACTCTCTGTCTGTGTTTACCTCTGGAGTGCAGCTGTTGGAAGCGGACACTTTCCATTTGCATGGGGCCAGCTGTAGGGGGTCAGTGGTTGGGAATAGGCACACTATTGTCCTTCTTGCAGGAGACAGATGTCAAGATCAGCGTTAAGGTAGAACTGCATCGTCACAAGAAAGAGGGAGGGATCCAGGTTCTACATAGTGGTCTAGAGAGGATATGTTCCATTGGACAGCTTCGTGGTAGTATATGTAGATGCATGCAGACGTTAGACCAGCCAAAAGGATTGAGAACTTTTTGTGTGTGGTGTGCTTCTGAGAAAGTGAAGTGAAAAGAATATGCTTTAATAAACGTATTCAGTGTCTGTGGCGTTGAACATCTTTACATGTTCCTGTCAATCCCTTCTTACCTGGTACTCATAGAAAGCGGCTTTCACTGAAACCTGTATGGTGCGATAACATTTCCACTTGGCCAAGCTGTCGTACCTCCCACTTTACCACCCATGTGGATGCCTCCCAGATGAAGATTCCTCCCTTCAGTGCACATAGTCAATGTGCCCTCATTTAGTCAAGTCTTGCACTCTATCAGTCCGCCCAAGGCCCGTTCACTTTAGTCAAGCCACGGGAGAGCAGGTGCTCCATTGGGGCTTTTCATTGGCTGCAGAGAAGACTGGTGATAAGTGTAACCACATCAATAAATAATGTGTTGCATTGTTGTCATATTTTTGCAATTTTGTTATTGTTTTTAATTCATTGATATGCAAAGCCATACAAGCGCTTAAGTCAGACCACCAAGTTGTACTTCTACCTCCACTAAAAGCTTGGAAATGGAAACATTAAATGACATATTCAAAGTACATGTGATTCACTTAAAAGCTTTACAGTCCACATCACACAGAGTAATATTATTTAATAGTCCTGTCAGAGTACACAGCTGTACCAAAACACCAGCGCTATAAGCATACCCAAGTCTGACGTTATGCTAGGGGAAGAAGGGGGAAGGATTTTTTGTTGTTGTTGCAAATTCGTCAGCAATTATCTCCCTCTGATCCATCCAAGATAGTTGAAAATAAATTATATATAAGAGCTTGCTGACATGTTAAAGTTTATTCAAATTTTTATTTTGGCTGGTCTAGCATTTCTTTAGCCACAGAGGAGGATGTTAGCAGTCATTTGACTCACTGCACAGGGCTGCTATGCAGTCCAATTCAGTTGAGTCATTACAGAACAAAATCCAAGTCTCAACACTAATTGCAGTTTGGGTAAAACCCTTAACTGGATTCAGGAGGCTGGCTCGGTGATGTTGTATTGAAATCTATATTGAATTAGTGGGATTATGAGTCTGATCAGATAATTAGCCTTAAGTGCTTACAATTTTTTTGAGAGGCATTGAATTAATATCCTATATTTTCACGATTTTCTATATTTTTCCTTCTCACAAGATACATTTTTTTGAAAAAGAATAAATGAACAATCTCAATGTATCCCTTAACTAATATAGTCAGTCTCCTTACCTTTTCAAACAGGTTAAACGCCAGGACTCCCACCACTCTCAGGGATTGTGAACTTTGACCGCCTGCCCACTGTGGAGAAGTGCTAAGCTGCTAATCCTTGGGATCTGAAGGTAAATAAGCAGGCTCTAGAATGTCAAGAGGGACACTCACAATATTTAGTTAAGGGATTCAGGAGGGAAGCTTTCAGAGATATCTCACCTGAGGATGGAGGCAGGCTTTGTGTGCTGCTGGACAGGTCAGAGTATCACTTTTCACTAGATGGCGCAAATAGTCGGACACGTAGTCCCTGAGCAATGATTGCATCTGTAGTGTTTACGTAGGGCAATCTCTGTGACGCTGTCATGATTTATGTGACTACATCTACTAGGATTGTTACCTCCGCACTTGAATCAGAATACACTGGGAAAATAAGTAACACTACAATACGTTTCTCTTATACCTGCAGTAATGCTACAATTACCTTAGTAAACAACCTGCATTTCCATATATTAACATGGTGTTTGATAGTAATTTACAATTCACTGATTTGCCATGATTCTCTGACAGTTGTCATTATTGTGTGTTCTCTGTATGGCACCTTTGTTGAACCCAGGGCCATCAGAGCGAGTCAGTCTGATGATCAGATTGGAGCTATATCTCTGCTGCTGTAGCACGTCATTGTGGACCCAGGCCCAGCAGGGTTGAGTGGGATATCTCGCTATGCTCAGGCTGTTCTGGGCAGGTCAACACCTGTTGCACCAGGAAAGCAGAGGTAACGCTTCTATCTCAGACGTGTCTGCTCTCCCTCTTCAGCTCACCTTCACTGAGACAGGAGCAATCTTCTACGGATAGTTGAGAAACTCTATTCCACCGATTAACAGAGGTCAGAGTGGAAATAAGAGGACATTGTGGAAGTACAAGTTGGGCCAAATCCTGATTTGAGATGTCATATTTGTTTATTATGTATTAGACATTCACTATTTCTATGTTGTAAGACAAATGTGTTTTTTTTTTATTCTTGAAAATATTCCTGCAATTCAAATTGAAGTGTGTGCAGTTGCTAGGAATGGTTAACTGTGTTGTTTCTTCAAATGGGAGCTGCCTGAATTCCCTTGAAACGACTGACCACTGTAGTGACAACATTGGCGGTGATTACAGTAATGAGGGAGGTGTGTTCATGTTCTACCAGCCATTTATCTCAATCTATTACACCAATTGTGACAAAGAAATTAGCTGGCTAAGCCTTAGATGCTACCAAACACATCATTACAGCAACCTAAATCAAAGCAATGGCAGCCTGTCAGAGTGAGACTTGAGTAATTATGATGCTCATCTGCCCCTGGGGAGTGAAAAGGGCATGTGCAATCATTTCGACATGACACAATTAGCCAGACCACAAACATCAGCAGAATATGGCAGCTGCCACTGTCTGATTGATAGCCTTTGAGCAACACAGTTCCTTTAGAAACATTCAAACGTTTTTCTGCTACCGATTTATCGGAAAAGAACAAACCATAGAATCCTTAATTGGCCTCGACAGCTATTAAACTTAATTTACAGTATCAGTGTAGTATTTTGTAAGTGATATACAGTCTCTGGCCCCTGCAGATGACCCCTGCAGATGATAAGGGCCTCCCTGGAGGTGGGGGAAATGGCTCAAGTTGGGCCTTTCAGACACACTTAGAGGGAGCTGTGCTTGAGCCAGGAGTCGCCAACTTTGCAATCTTGCCTTTTATAAGGCAATCACTCGCACAGTGCTATCTCCACCTGAGATCAGAACACAGCAACAAAGAGCTGCTGAAACAGCCCAACAGGCAGTGTTCACATCCACGGCGAGGAGGTGTAGAAGGCAGGGAGGGTTCAAGCTTGGGGTTTTGGATTGGGCTTGGGCAAGAATGCTTAGACGGTGCCAAGTTTTATTTTCGGTGTAAGCCCATTACAAGAGCAATCACAGAGTGTGTGGCATTATGGAAGACATCCAGACGGTTAAGATGGAAATCCCTGATTGTTTTTGAGACCTGAACCTTGACATGATCCCTATTAGTCAGCACTCCCGTGGCACACAGCTATTCATTAAAGATGATTATCGGTGGGACTGAAGGCGAGAGGGTTTTCAAGGGTAGCCAGCGAGGCGAGATCAATGGGAAACATCTAGGACTGGCTCTCTATGATTTTTCTTCACTATTAGTGGAACTTCAAACAGCCACACCAGTCTGGGAGACACCATGTTCGCTCCTGTGATATCATTGCAGGCGAAAGAAACAAAGGACTGGGAGGCTACAATTAATTAAGGCGTACACACAGGGACACAAATTTGCGGAATACTTCACAGATGTAACACAAGATCAAAGGCTGAGCTGCAAGGAGTTAGACGTGCTCAACTCATTTTGGAGCCAGTCTAGCGGAAAGCTGCTATTATCTATGTGAATGTCATATCTACACACTTTATTTTCCATTACTACGTTGTTTGCCTATCTTGCAGTCATACAATTCCACAGTTAGTTCCCAGTTAATTTTCCTGATGCAATTCAAGTGAATTCAAAAGTTCCTTCTGACATTTGTATGTTTTTCATCTTAGCCTATCTTTTTGTGTACACAATTTTGACTGATGTACATGTTTTGGGTTGTCAATGTGGAGCATGATCTAACATGTACAATACTGTATAGTGACTTACAACACAATAGTGCTGTGTGGTGCTTGACTAGGCAGATAACTCCAGGATCATAGTCACTGCAGGGCTGCAGGGAACAGAAGCTGATATTGCCAGGTTGTGTGCACAAGAGGAGAGAGAGAGAGAGAGAGAGTCTGGTGATAGAACTCAGCAGTAGAGGGCTCACTTTTCTCTCACTGAGTTGTGGCTGCTTGTTTAACAGATGACTGGTTCCAATGAGGTGATAATGCACTATAAAGTGGAGGAGACAGGGATGGCTTTTTAACCAGCTGACCACCGGATGGTTTTCCTTTTTATTCAAAGGAAGGTTCATAATACCTTTAAAATTAAATTAGAACATCTGCTTAATACCTATGTCATATCCATTTGAATTTAATTATAAGGGAATGACTTATGTTATTACTACGTAACAAATATGTAATAACAGGGAGTTTTACATATACCAGTAAAAAATAATAGTGTGCTGAAAGTTTTTGTCTTATTCTGGAAACACAGTAACCTGTTTTGATTGAACAAGGCCCCGTGTGTCTGTCAGTGAGACGGAACTCCCTCCTCATTAATCTCCCAGTAGACTTTGGTGTCAGTCTGGATCATCAACGGAAACTTTCTGCCACTTGAGCCTGCTACTGATGTTTGGCTTGAAAGAAGAAGAAAGAGTAGGAATCAATTCCTCCATTAAAAAGGCTAGACATCTGTGTACCTTAGGCTTTGTGGGAAATCCTAAGCGACTCACAGCATTATCTGGACAATCCAATATTTGCTCTGAGGGACAACAAACAGCATCATTTACCTGGCCTTTATTCTGGTATACCAATGATGATGGATGAACACTCACGGTGGAATCCAACCCTTCTGCATCTCAGTTTATCCTAACTAGGAAGATCACTCTTACGGAAGAGCAGTGTTTTCTATTTTATTTAACTTGAGTCGGCATAAATGGAATTGCTCAGATTATCGTGTGTTTACAAACTGTTTCCACAGGATGTTGTCAGGTGTCCTCTGAAATTTGAGCATATGAATTGATGTGCATTGACCAGAATATATATGACAAATTATCAGTCAGCTGCTGCCATCAATGTGCAAATGGTTAAGAGGGTCTCCAGCCATGATGAAACAAATTAAACAAAAGTCAAATGACTTTATTCGCTGAGTTCAGACGGAACGAGATGTACAGCAGTCTGAAAATGAGAAAGAGCAAGTAACGAGCCGGTTTGAAGTCCAACCACAGTGTGGTGAATCTCTGTTTGAGTCAGGTCTGCTTCGAATAAAAACTGATTTGCCTCCCCCTAAATTTAGTCTCCTAAATTACACACTCCTCAGAGCATTGTAGGAATGCAGGAGGCTTGAAGGCCCTCCTGCTCTGCTCAGTGTAATGAGAAACTGCTTGTGGAAGACGCTGCTCATAAAAGCGAACACCTGTGATGATTAGACCGGGGGCATCAATCTTCATTTATCCCCACCATCAACACCAACTAGAGAGACCATTCTTCTGACCTCTCTATTATTCCCATGCAAGGAAAGTAGGCAGACTACTAGAGGAGGCCTAGAAGGAAGAAGAAGACCTAATAACCAGGCATCATTGGGAATTAAAAACTACAACTCAAAGAGACCGAACTGTCCTCTGATGTCTTAGAGCAGGGTTCCCCAACTGGTGGCCCGTGGACTGAATTTGGCCTGCGGTTGATTTTACTTGATCCCCATGTTCTAAAAAATTTTGCTGGACATAAAACACTGTAAAAACACCTGAAAATCAGCTCCAAGTGATTTTAATTTTGGAAATCTGTTCCAAAGTGTTTTCATGCTTATTAGCGAGATACTGTATATGTGATCTTGTACAAAATAAAATTATTATATTTTAGTCAAATATTATATCTGTTTATATCTCTTCTTGCATATCAATTTGCAGTCTACAAATTATTTGTAAATGTGTTCCGGCCACCTGACCATCCATTAAAACAAATAATTGGCCTGCGAGTGAATCTAGTTGCTGATCCCTGTCTTAGAGGAAACCAATGAGGAAGACTGCCAATTAATAGAAAATAGAAAATCCCTTTTGTACAATTGACTATGCTGATGACAGGATTATTGTGGTCCATTCATAGTACGGCCATCAATTTTCAAGCTTCTTCGAATTAAAATGGTTACTATATACTGTAGAGAAGATTGACAGTTTTAGCTTTGTGTTTTTGTTGGGCCAGCCAGTTCCTCTAGCAGGGGCATACCAGGGCATATTCTGTAGGGAGACATGTTAGCCCTAATACAAGAATTGGTCTGTTTTCGTTTTGCAGGTGCCAGGTGGAATGCCATACTACTAAATTCATACAGTGCCATGTTTTCTTTTTACTGGGGAAAATGTCAACAGTTTTTTTTTCTTCACTTGTTGAAACGGAAGAAAACCTGAACTGCTATCAATATTCAAAAAATGAAAACGTTCCTCCCATGGTATTTTTTACTGTTTCTTCTTGGGGGAAGTAAAATGGCAGACAGCCTTGGATTTCACCAAGAGTTTCTGAAACCTTTTCACCTTGCAATCGATAGGCATTCCCCATTGGGAGACACATTCTCTTTCTTGGCACTGAGAGCAGGAAGAGAAAACAGGCCCGTCCTCTGCCAGCCTGACACACATCTTTTGTCTCCCTCTGGGAGTGAATGGATTGTTGTTGCCTAGCAGGAGATAGTGTACAGGGAGGCGACTGATGACAGCATTTTGTATTTCCCTTGAAGCCACTTGTTAAAACAGCAGCTGTTTTACCGAATCCTTTGAGGATTCATATTTACACTGTGTCGGAATGAATGCACTTGCTTGTGCTGCTTGGTTTGATATACAATTGTTTTTTTTCAGAAGGAAGAAGTAGGTTACAGACATTGAACTTAAAGTTGGGTTGGAACTTGGGTCTACACAAATCCACCATAAAAAATGCACTTCAAGTGCATCCTATGCATAATTCCGAAACACACACACACACACTTTCCATTAAAAGGCACTAACCACATTTCCAAAGTAAAACACAGGTCTGCTTAATAAAAAAAGATCATTGTTTATGTCATTAGTTTTTAAAACCATGACAGATTTGCCATTGGGGCTGAACAAGCTGGGACTCACCAGACAATTGAATGCAGTTTAAGCATTTCTTCGGAGGCCCACCTTAGCTATTGTGACTGGGAACTAAGTGTTGACTCATGGTTGACTCTATCGGTGATGGTAGATGATGACTGATGTTTGTCTGAGCTTAAAACAACCATCTAACAACTGGCTTGTCCTGATTGGAAAGAGAAAGCTGTTTGTAAGGCCTGCAAAAAAGCTATTTTGATCCATATTATTAATTGATCTCTGAGTCTATTTACTTAACCTGATCCTTGTCGGTATATTGCCCCTCATTTGTGCATAGGCCCACGTCATAAATGTATCCACTCAAATAAAGATGTATGCTTGAGGATCATGTTACCGTCCCCATTACCTGTAGGACCATTACCTGGTTTCAGAAAATTAGTCAATTTACTTTGAAGGAGAAAACGATAATGATGTGGCTAAAACTTCAACATAGCTCACTTGTTGAATTAATGTACTTTCAACAAACCATAATGGTAAATCACCCTCATTGAACTACATGAAACAGAGAACTGGTTGTCAAAATTGTCAGTATTTTCCAGAAAATGTGTCCTTAAGTATGCAATACTATTTTTCAAATACAGAATCTCAATGAACATTCATACAGCAGAATGAATGTAGTTTCCATAGAGAAATGGTTCCATGAAAGGGTTCAGTACCTCCTTCCTCAAAATATACAGTATATGCAAGTGATTTTCTTCTTCCGGTAAAATGAAATCACATTATTGTGGCAATAACAAAGCGAACATCAACAAAGTATATAAGTTTAATGTTTTAATACACAGTACAATATAATTACATTTTTATTCTGTACAGCAATGAGTACAATGTCCATCTGTCAAAACTCCAAGTACGAAGACCACATGAGCTGATTGGACAGACATGGTTTATATCTCTACACATTCTTCATTTGAAAATAGTTAATTTCACACATCCGCTTTCTCCGCTTTCTTCCCTTTCTCTCTGAGAACAAATCTGGGTGAGACAGTGCTGGTCTGCTGTGTGTTTTGATAGAATGATAGTGATAGTGATATGAAAAAACCCTCCCATATTTCCTTGTCTTCCTCTCTTTTCACAGGCCTGTCCCGAGGCCTGTCTAGTCTTAAAGGAATTACATATCCTATTACTCAACTTTCAATTCTAACTGAATGTCATCAAACACAAGCCAATCATATTCGTTCATGAAATTGACTTTCCCTTTTGTTTTTGTGTTCTTGTTTCTTTAACAGGAAAACTCTCCGAGGGCCCCTCTTTTCATGTCATCACAACGCCTCAAACCAGTGTGAGCTCAGTGAGTCTCGGTCGGTGTAGTATCCCATCCCCATGGAGCAGCAGGGCTAGTTATTCAACATTCAACAACAGGGCCAAACTAACGCATTTGGGGCCCCGGGTCACCTACTTCCCAACCCGCCAAATATTTTTTGGGGGGAAAACAGCTAACTTCCTGCATTTCAGCACATTTTGACATTGGGCAGAGATAAAAATGTGCAGTTTTATAATGCTATTCTACACATTTTGTCATGAGGATGAGAGAAATTGTGTGGTTTAAAATAAATGTCCTACAATTCTACACATTTTGCCATTGCCTAGAACGTGTTCATATGCTTTTAGGAAGCCCCCAACCTCCAGGGTGCCCCATCCTCTGAAGGTCGATGGCCGTGGGGCACGTGCCCTGCACTCCCGTTCTGTAACCCAGCCTTGCTCTGACTAACCTAACATTAACCCCTGTTAACTCCATGCCAAATTGACAGCCACCTTCTGGGTCAAGCTGTGTGAGTAGTGAGATGAGAGATGCTGATTTGTCTGAGTGAGCAGGACCAATAGAGCGACACGCACGGTTCTCCGCGGCTGGACGCATTCATTGCTCATCAAAGGGCCCTGCTGTCTGTGGGTCAGCCTACTGTATAGTTCCGCTGGAGTGCCCTGCTGCCTCTACCAGCTTGAGCCTTGCCACTTTCGGAGAGACACAGCAGTAACACAGGACAATGAAAACACATACAAAATAAAGTAAACCCTCCAACAAAAGACATATGAAACTACCAGTGGGAGAAAGAGCAAACGATTTGCGTTCCTTACCTTTACGCTATGAGGTTGCTGCCACAGAGATATATGTGACCTGCAGTATCTAGACACAGAGACACACAGTAAGTTCCAGACGTTGTCAGTCAATAGGTTACATAAGAGTGTGTTGCTTTAGTTGTGAAGCCGTCTGAGTTTATGAACCCACAGTGAGCCTGGCCTGGAGGTTTTTTAGAAACACAAAGCTAATGTCTGCTGGTTGCTGGCTGGCTGTACTAACTGGCTGTCATCACAAATCCCAAGGGAGTGGCAGGAGCAGGGTGCGGTCAGGGGGTTGATTAATGACAACCTGCATTGTTTACCTTTTACCTTTTGTTGCTCTATCTCTCTGAATGACCCCACGGTGACAGTGTTCATTCCAGGGCCTATTGTACATGATATTCCAGTGCAGCTCGACAGGTTCTGCATGCCTCTGCCATGTCACTCAGCATAGACCCGGACCGCTGAACTTCCCGTCTCTTTGTCCGTCATCCTCAGGCGCAGAACGCTGGCCACTCAGCTTTCAGACGCTGGGTTAACCATCACTGACTCGTCCTCAACCCAGACCACCTCTTAGGTCTGGAAACTTGGGACACACTGCAGTTTGGTTCAGTTTGAAACATAAACTTACCATACCTATTCAGAACTCAGCATCATTGATCTTTATAATACAAAGGTTCAAGCTCTCTGACATTGCAACACCTAATCCCTGTGTCGGAAGCTGTTACACAACAGCTGTTACATTCCAGAACATCAAGGCAACCAAAATTACACTGTATGTGATGATACAAAAAGGCTCATAGTGTCACGACTCCCGCCGAAGTTGGCTCCAGAGTTACACATGGAATAAACAAACATACAATCAATAATAGTTACCGCAACTTTGAAAGGAATCAGACTATTGACATCTCTTTTATATGAGAGAAGGTGAAAAAGGCCATGCTTGCAACTTAAATGTATTTAAATTGTTACATTCTCTGTATAAGACTCAAGAATGGGAGACAGTGATTTAAAACCTAAGCTGGGGCACATCACTGTCTTTAGTTTATGTGAAATCTTCAATTGGGTGAACTTAGAAAACTTCACTTGGGTTTTGTTAAGTTACATGTACAGTTGTACATGTTGTTGCCTTTTGCTGCCTTGAAATTACATCTGAAAAGGGAATAAATATTATTTTCGACCAATCTACACAACCTACTCCACATTTCCAAAGTTAAATTAATAATTTAAATAAATATGTATTTATTGCGTATGTCTTCAAACCCCAGAGTTAATATTTGGTGGAAGCACCTTTGACAGCCATTACAGCTCTGAATCATTTTGAAAAAGATTCTATTAACGACTCTTAGGGCAAGAATTATCCACTGTTTTTGTCAAAATTGCTCAAGCTCATTAAAGTTGGTTGTTAGTCATTGATGGACAGCCATATTTAAACCTTGTCTTTGATTTTTCAAGCAAATTTACGTCAGTGCTGAGACTGGACCACTCAGGAACACTCAACACCTCTTGGAAAGTTATTCTGGTGTGTATTTGGCATGAACATTTGTGTAACTATATCCTAGGGTTAGGTTTTCAGAGGACTTTTTACCTGGGCTTTGCTACTTTCATATTTATTTTGATCCTGACAAATTCCTCAGTCCCTGCTGGTGACAAGCATACCCATAACATGATGCTGCCACCACAATGGAAAAAAATACAGAGGATCCACAACATTGCATTCACCCCACATTACCGTCCTGTATGACAACGTGAAAAGAATAAAGCCTGTGTTAAAAAATCCACTCCAAATCATCCATTCTGTTTGCAACAAGGCCGCTAAGTAATAATGAAAGACGACACAGCAAAGAAATGCACTTTTGGCCTAATCCAATACAACACAACACAGAGTGAAACCATCTGTATTGTGGTGGCAGCATCATGTTATGGGTATGCTTGTCACCGGCAGGTGTAGTGAAATGCTTATATTGCTGTCCATCAATGACGCCCAACCAAATGAACTTGATCCATGTTTGACAAAAACAATGGATAAATGTTGCCCTAAGAGTTGTGCAAAGTTAGTAGAATCGTATTCAAAACCAGTCACAGCTGTAATTGCTGCCAAAGGTGCTTCCACCAAGTATTATCTCTGGGGTGTGAAGACATACGCAATACATATGTTGTATTATTTATTTCATTCAGGGGTAGGTCAATGCACAAATGTTTTGGCCTTCGTCAGGGTCATTAGCGTCTCCTATGAAGGTGCGCTTCTTAATTGTGGGCTCGTTAAGGGTAACGATCGACAGGTGCGTTCGTCCACGCGCTCCCGGAACAGACACATACATGTCAATAATGCATCTCGGATATACGATACAATACTACATGCAGATATCTTTGTTTTTTTTTATATGTATTATGAATTTGGAAAATGTTCTATAATGTTTCTTCAACTTTGGAAATATGGAGTAGGTTGTGTAAATCGGTAGGAAAGAAATCCAATGTATTCCTTTTGAGATAACATTACAAGGCAGCAAAGTGGGAAAACTGGAAGGGGGTGTGTAGACTTTCACAAGCGACTGTGCATGCAATATGCCTTTGTTGTTGGCTGCATTTGACTGGAACGCAAGCGTCAATTCAACACCATGTCTGTGACTATATCCTTTAACATACACCTAACTGTATGGCGTCTTGATAAACCTCCTACACCTTTGTCGGTTTTATTACATCGTGGTTGTTTGTGGGAACCATAGGGGTCATTGTCCAAAAGAGGAACATGATGTTCATCATGCTGTTTTATGCCTTCGTTCTATTGTCTTTACTGTCAGTCAAAAAATACATGACATCAATATTGTGGTTGCAGACCTTTTTGCTGATGTTGATGCTCGTCACTAGTTGCCTTTCTGATCACGCTTCTTCAAATACCAGTGTGATGCACTTATTAATCATGTCTCATTTCTGTAGCTGCAGCAAACTTGGTTCACATGCAAATACATTTTCCTGCCCAAATTGACAAACAGTACTGTGGCTAACCACTCGTGCATTTTTCTGAGTAGAGTCATCTTCCTATTATCACCTCATAAGTAATTGAGCCAAAAATTCAGTTGACAGAAACCTTTAAATCTGATGCCACACAGCTCGCTGGTAACGCTTGGCATGTATGTGGCAGCATTAAGCAAAGTATATACTGTATTTCAGCACAGTTAAATAAGTCACAGATGGGCAGAACATTCATTCTATAGTCTTCACAAATTACAGAGAATCCTGCTGGGCCCTGTCAGTGTCTCTCATCTTCTGCCCAGAGAGCTCCTCTCACAGCACATATACTGTACATTTATGACATTCAAAACTGCTGACACAATCACTGAAGTCTATATTTTCCCTCGGGAGGCATGCACATTCTTTAATGATGTTCTGTTTCTCCCTTTGGACACATGACAAAAGAGTCTGTTGCTATATTTGCATACCCAACACTAATACAGCGCAGGAATGGCAAGCGTAATTCTGGTTTGCAAAACTATTCTCTGCAGTGTCCTAAAAGGGAACTATTTTATTTGTGTATGCAAACAGAATGTCATGCCGCTTTCGTCTTCTGTATGTGATAATCAGAGCTGAGGCTCGGCAATTCAAAGAGATCCTGTTGTTATTGCTCTTATTTCTTCATTTCCTCTGCTGCTGTCTCATTCTGCGGGCCAATACAGCCCCGGAATCCCCCAGAGAGCCAGTCCTAGCATACGTGAAGTGATACGTTTTCATTTGAAGAGCCAAATGTCATCATCATGTCTCTGTCCCTTTGCTTTCAGAGCGCCTGGTTGATGTGGTGAGCTGGCAGAGCAAGTCAGAACATGGGAGGGAGACATTTATCATCCTCTCTCTGGACTACAGCCTCCAGTGGAAATCATGTGGACAGGACAGACAGCACAGACAGAGAGTGGAAAAGAAATCATTGATGTTTTTCATAATTAGGGAACCATTGTTTTTTTGTTTTTTTAATTTTCATGAGTTTAGTTTGAGTTTACAAATGGCTGTATTTTTGAAGTCTCGTTAAGTTCTGTACATTATGTGCTGCATGTCTGTCACATAGAAAAGAAGATGTATGGACATCAAGACAGCAAACAGTTGCCAAGTTCCCACTCTCCACAGAAGGTTTCTCATGTATCATCCTCTGCACTTTTTCAGGAGCTATCTCTGTCTAGTTTTCTGTCATTCGTCCTGAGATGCTCTCTGTCTTGCTGAATGGTAGTACACACAAAGGTACTGTACACTGCGTTAAGAGTCTTTTGGCCTGCCCAGGGTAGTTTCCCCCTTCAAAACATTGTGATAATGTTGAAGTCCTAAATTATACCCAGATGAGTGTCAAGTGCATACATTGAGCTCTTGTCTGTACAAAGCAAGCTCAATCTGTCCTATACACACACAAGACACTGATGGATCATTCTAGTCACAGAAGTGAGTGTCATTGCTTGGAATACGCACTTGGCCTAATTTCAGACCCATTAGTATCAAGGATTTTGAGTCTTCCCTGCGTACTGACTTTTGTATTTTAAAGCTTGTCACACTAGAGAGTCTTTACAACATTAAGTAGCAGAATAGTATACACTTAAGCTCTTTCGGTTCACAGAGAGGGCACTTTTTGTTGCATCTGCTGCCCACATTGCTATATATATTTTCTTTTAACTCTCTGCCTTTGCGCTAGAAAGTCCTCTAAACGTACAATAACTTGTTTGAAAATAGGGGGCTATATATTTTTTCTACAATAACTGTAGAACCAAATGTAAATCAGATATAAAATACCCAAAGAGTTATACGTTCATATAGCTTGGTCAAAATATACATGTTTCACATCTTCATGGGCCATATTTTTGACCTGAGAAATTACCAGCAGAAAGCCTCCCACCTGTTGCTCTGGTGGTACAGATGTCCAGAGAGTGGCGTGGTGGGGGGGCATCACTCTAGCCACTGATTGATGACGACAGGTCCCGCAGGAAGTAACCCAGCCACCATGAGGGAGTGTTTTCTGAACCCCAAGCGGTATCCAGCAAAAAACAAGAGTGACTCCAGTCATTGAGCATTTGTACTGTGGGGCATCTTAATGTTTGGATATGCCGAGTCACTGTGGGCTTCGCAGGATAGGAGTAAGGAATTAACCCTCCTAAAATAGAGCTTAGGGAGTCTTTACAGATACTTGGTCAAAAGCCTGTAGATGGGGAATTATCAATCCTCTGCTACATGAATGCATAAGTAGTTGATGATTCACCTTTGAATTTGAGAGTCTGAGTTTGTGATATTCTTAGATTTTTTTTTGAACAGCTAAACTATGTTTTCGTACAATAGAGAAATGGAGTTTCAGAAGCCTGTGAACAGTCTTAGAACTAAGATAAACCATGGTCTGATTTAAATCTTATGGGCAAGAGACTAGATTTGAGATGGAATCCCTCTTAATGAAATCAAGGGAATAATGGTAACACTCACTTTACATTTGCTGCAACCCTATTACAGTAAAAGGTCAAAACCTAAACACAAGTCTTACATTGAAGCAGCAGAAGTTGGTAGATGTGTTTTCTGGCACTGAAAAGCAGCTGAATGTCCCTTACAGTGTTCACATAAACATTAAGAGAATTTTAAGAGAGAAAGATGGTTTGTATGGAACTTGTTCAACACTGAAGAATACAAAAATGAAATATCAAGGTTAGATGTACTTGATTAAGTCAATGTTTTGTCTCTCTGTCTCTAACTCTGTCTCTGTCTCTCTTTCTCTCTCACACACACTCTTTCACCCTCTCTCTCACACACACACACACACACACACACACACACACACACACACACATTCAACATGGAATTGTGATGGCATTGGTTGTCAGAATTAACAATTGTCAATTGTTATTGATCAGACAAACATAGAAATACACATAGAAATGCCTTTTCACCTCAGCAACACACCTGGTCATTGATTGGTCCTCTCTCATCGAGAGTTCTCTGGGGTTGATTTGCGTAACTGGAAACTGTGTCAACAGATGCAGGAGACCGCTGGTCAGGTGGATTAGGCCTAATGGTGATCCCTATCTATCTCTGCACTGTAGTCTGGGCCATGTAAAAGTCGGCACTGTAAAAATATCTTATCTGAAGTCATTTTCCTCAACTAATCTCTGGAAAGACGTATTTTAACGACCCATTTAAAATCAAATGAAACTCAATTTAAACTGGTTTTCAAGACATGTGTTTCCTCGCTTTTTCACTTTGTGGCAGCGCAGTGTAAGTCTTTGAATGTGTAAAACTCAGTAAACCCAATAGCCCATATTTGTAAGGATTTTGAAGTTGCATTATTTGTAAAGAGATTGATCTTATTATTGTCCCAAAAGCAATCTACTCACTGGCGTAGCTTGCAGAGGCACCTGCATTTATCATGGAACCGCTACTTTCACCATGTTGCTTGAATTCGATAGACGGAATCAATTCTATGAAATACTATTATATATTTGATGTATTTTGATTATATTTATCATGTATGTTCTTCATTCAGTTTTTAAAGTACATTATTACAGAGCGCTACACCAACATTGTTTTGCACAAACCATAATAACACTAATAGCCTAACTGACGTATTAGGATGACCAAATCGTTAGTGTCCTCATAAAATATATGTTTCACTGTACGACGTTACGTTTATGCATATTGTTTTGCAACATTTAACATAAACAATTTCCAAAATGATAGACCTATCCCATTTTGATTGTTGGTCAAAGTATCTTGTCTCCTAAAATTACCGCCCTCTATAGTCTAGAAAATGTTCGCATTTAATTTTAAATGTAACTAATCGAATTCGAGATGCATGACAAATACAGACTATGTAGGCTAATTGCGATGTGCATTTTACTTGATGAATTGGAATGTACAGTTTATGGGATGGCTGTAGCCTATGGCACGCACAACATGTTAGTCAATAGTTGGCTCCAGTGAGACGCACTGACTTTTGGATGGGGTGTTGGGCCTGGAATTATAAATACCTTTGTGGACGTAATAAATATGCTGATTGTTAGTATTAGAGAATGCAAATCCTTCGGAGCCATCCGTCCTAGGCTGGCTGGGCTGTGCTTGGCTGGGGCTGCATATATGCACGACTTGAATGTGAGGTTGGGCTGGTCCTAGTCGTGTGGACATGGTCAATAATCTGCAACGGCCCGTGCACAGACCTTTGAATGGCAGGTGCTGAAAGCACAGTATCTCTAATGAAAATGCCATACTGAACAGCACGCAACCAACATATAAGCAACGATTTACCCAAATCTAGGCCATATAATTTCACTGTTATTCCACAATGTGCAAAGTATATTCCCATTGTTTGTAAGTAATGTAATGCAATGCGGTGTTTCAATTATCACATCATCCCTTAAAGTGTGTGTGTGTGTGTGTGTGTGTGTGTGTGTGTGTGTGTGTGTGTGTGTGTGTGTGTGTGTGTGTGTGTGTGTGTGTGTGTGTGTGTGTGTGTGTGTGTGTGTGTGTGTGTGTGTGTGTGTGTGTGTGTGTGTGTGTGTGTGTGTGTGTGTGTGTGTGTGTGTGTGTGTGTGTGTGTGTGTGTGTAATCCCAGCCTCTATTGCAAAATAACATGCACTTGATCGGTTATTTGATTTGCCTCATGGCAAGTATCCAGAAGGAGCCAAGATACCATCACTGGAGGCGCCGAATGCAGTAAGCTCCATTAACACAGAAGCAAGGCGCCCATGAGAGGAAAAGGGATTAGCACCCACACGTTGGCCCAGCATGATGCTATCTGCAGTGATTTCACTCATACCGATAACTTCGCATATCGATTTTGGCCATCTTGCTGCCTATCGAAATCTAATTGCTACGTTCAACAACTTTTTACTGTTCTGTGGCACCCAGTGAAATCATAGCTGAACCTTAAGTCGCTTATCAAACACATGTGACTTGGGAAAATGTTTTGCAGTATGTGTTTGGCATGTTCATTCATGACAGGAGCAGTTCTTTTTTTAGAATGCCTTTATTTAGAATATTTACAATGGATTTATAAAAATATATAATTAAAGCTTTTGCAGTTATTTTACAATTCATCACTTTGTTCACATCGTTGAGTTTGTATGCAGAAACCAGATTTGAAACCTATCAAGAAAATATTATGTTTTGTGTATACAGGATACAGTTCAATTGTCAATGCGACCCCTTATTTAGACTATATCAAAATGAAAAATCAATGACAGACATTATTCCATTTAAATCCTGTATTTTACAGAAATATACATGAAGTAGGTTATTTCAATGAAAATATGACAAAACCACCAACCGCCACCTCCACTACATGAGGACATTAGTCCTCATAAGTTTACATTCGTAAAGCCACATATCGACTGTAGGTCATCTATGGTTGGCTACATTTGTATGCATATGCGTCAGGCTATAAGGGCACATTCAATATTTAACACTTTGGCAAACAAATCATGAATAGTGCTTCCACTTACTGTTTGAATTCTTGAAATGCATTCAATTAGGTAAGGCAGGGTCTGCAGCTCGTTACATAGGCCAATTGTAATTTATAAGTCCTCGGTTTGCGGCACGAGCTCCCTGGTTTAAGAGGATGAGGTAGGGAGATTGAGTCCGTGTACACTGCTCAACGCCTCGTGCTGCTGCTGCTTGCTTAGTGGACTGGTGGGCTTTCTGTCTCCTGCAGAACATAAACAGAAGACGTTTGCATAGCACACAAGCAATTACTCTATACTTCAGCAAAACTCAGAAAGAATGGCAATATTTATTAAAAAACGAAATAGTTTTCTCTTAGGCCTATATCCTACCTACCTGAAAGTAAGACGACACCATGCATGCCACATTTAAATACAAAATAGGTTATAAATAATGATTATAATAATCATATTTATAATAGTCAATGTTAGGCTATAAGGCTATTCATTTGACATCATATTTTAATTATCCATACATTATGGATTATTATTATTATTATGGCAATTATTATTTTCCTTTTTAACCTTCACATGACATTTACATTTTAGGCCTCCATTTTTCATTAATTTACTGACAACATTTATCGCAAGCTGCAATTTAACCTTCAAATTCCGTCTTCTCGGGTTCACACCTCGATTCATTCGAATTTATCCATGCATAGGCATCATTTTCGTCAACGTCATATCATCTGTAAATGTAGGCTAATAACAAACTTTTTATAACACTTTGATTAACTTCATAAATTAATTTGAAATTAAAATATAAATATAAAAATGACAGGTAAACGTTTTAATCGAAGCATAACTAGAATACCTGTATAAGGGCCGAGATCATTCAACCGAGATCACTTATTTCAAGGACATATTTAGGCCTATCTCAGCCTAAAATATTTCGTATTTATCTGACATCGATATATATTCACTATAGGTCCGCGCCATCAAGGATATTGTAGCTACATCAATATTTTAGGCTGCTACAATTTCGAGACCCAAATGTAGTCCTACACTGCTTTTACACTAATAGCCTAGTTTTGAGTCTCCCATTATTCGTACTCTATGATATATATTGAGAGGCTTGACAGTAACATAACTTAATTTCCACAATTAGACATCTGCTGTTAGATTAATCGTAGCCTTATAAACGTGTGTGTGTATGTGTGTGTGTGTGTGTGTGTGTGTGGTGGTGGGGGGGGGGGTATAGGCTATATAAAGAAAAGAAAAATAAGACAATATTAACTTAATTTGTATTTTACACTCTGTTATTGAATTTAAAATAACGATAATTTTCCGTAGATTAAGGACAATTTAAGGGAAACGAGTCAGCTGCCAGTGGTTTTCAAATTACGCTAAAACTACGTTATTGCAGTTGTGATCAGAACCGAACACTATCAAACAAGATATCGCCTACCTTCTCGCGATGGATGTTTGAACGCCATTGAAGAGTGTACGTCTCCCGCGTGCATCGTCATGCCGCTGCTTGGGAGGGACAAACTCGAGTTCTGGGACTGCCAATGGTGTCCAGGGGTCACATAGCTACCTGGCCCACTATAAACGCCATACTGGTTCGAAGATGAGTAGGAACAAGCTGGGACATAACTGGATAATGTTGATGAAGGCTGCAACAAAAAAATACAAACAAAGGCAGAAAATGTCAGACTTAGGTTTCCCAGAACGAAACATTTCACATCTATGACCTACCCTAAGTGTGTAGGCCTATATATACATTCAACCCAATTTATATTAATCTGCTTTGAAAAATGCTGGAGGAAACCTTACAAAAAAAATGGGGGGGGGGGGGGATTGAAACAACTTCAGAATAACAATATTTTATTTAACAGACTAATCCCTTTCAATACACACTATATTATACTTCGAGTCCAGTCTCTCTGTAGATACAGGACGCAGCTAGTCTTCTGCATTCATAGGAGTCCCTGTTGTCTTTACCTGTGCATATTTTATGTCCGCATCAATGACTGATTTGTCAATTCCGTTGACTGCATGAGCAGAGGGAAACGTCGCTCTGTTGACACTACTCCAGTCCTCCATTTTCGGTGGATATCCCTCTGCTCCAGCAATAGCTGATTAGGAAACAGCAGATTGCACTTTTCAATGTCGGATCAAAATGTTTCTGATCTATTGTTGATCAGTTAGGCATTTTCATCACCAGGACTATCGAATGATCCAATAGAAACACAGTAGCCTAGCCTTAGTGACTGAAATAGTAAACGGGACCTAAATGACATGTTCTACTTAATATTGTGCGTTATATCGGCAATATTTCTTAAAATGCTGTCAAAACAATATGTTTTCAAAAGAAGAATAGTGTGCCAAATTGTGCGAATCCAAGCAGGGCCTGTTGTTTTTGTTTCTGAATCCAGAACTTTATATAGGGTTGGTCTGGAATCTATAGAAAATGGGATAAATGCAACAAGGCTATCTATCACACGTTCATATCAAGCGGAAATTGTCAGTGTCACATAAAATGATATATTATTATATCACGTCGTTCTAAAGAATGTGTCACAACTATGCCCTTTCATGCTAGGCTACTTGCTAAATTAATTCGTTTATTTGATGGCAGAACTGCAGCCATGCCGTGGCTAACAATCAATCTGGGGCCTCGAGGCAACACATCTCTAAAAACATGACGAGTAGGACCTTATATTGACCTTAGGTCCCACGGGGAACGAGGAGGCTTTAATAAGTATCCTAGCCTAAGCAAGGTGTTTGCCTACAGGCACGAGTGAGTAGACCTACAGAGTAAGTTGTTTTCCTTGTGAGGCACCAAACCAAGGCCTAAAAAGATGTATAGGGCACATTTCCTCCCTGATGAACTAACGTCAAAACAGGATGTATAAATCAATTCATCATAGAATGAGTAATAAACTGAACAGCACGTCAAATAGCTCGAACCTGTGACCCCAAATGTACTTGGATAATTATTGGAAAATGGGTTACAACTGTGTGTGCATGGTGCCATTCAGATCAGCACGCAATCATTTGTCTGGAAAGTACATTCAATATTACACACCTTGATGATCCATGAAGGCCCTGATACCCAGAATGTTGGTGACAGTGTGTGCTGATGGCCAGGCCCTTGATATGCTTACATGCCCGGCCGTCACGGGTACTCCGGGACCGCTGCCCATTTTGCCATTGGGTGACATAGCGTTGGGGTATGAATAGGGGTATATGTGGTTGTAAGAGAGGCCGGCCTGTGTGGGGGCTTGCTTGCTGCTCTCATACTGGTTCGGCTGGGAAAGATTTCCAATCTTGTTCCGTAAAATCCTGCTGATGGAGCTTACTGAGGGCACGTTGTATTTGTCACAAACTCCGTCTGCGAGAAGCCTGTCCCGGATCTCCCAGGCAAAGATCCCCGGGTCACCTAGTTTGTAATCCCTTATGTTCTTCACCACATTCGGTGTAGTAACCCGTGGTTTGCTCCCCCCGATGGCACCGGGTAAAATAGAACCCGTTTCATTGTATCGTGCTAGTATCTTGCTCACACAGCCATGAGAGACACGAAGTTGCCTACTGATATCGCAGGGTCTGATTCCAAGCTGGGCCAATTCCACTATCCGTAGTCGTATGGCGTTGGGCAGCGGTCGTCCATTGACGAATACACCACCCAACTGATTCACCTCCCCATAGGTTTGCTCTGCAGGGAATGAAGATACATGGACATATTCAACTGTCACGAAAAGCAGACAAAACTATTTTCATGCTCTCCATACTTACAGTAAATTTAACCATGGACAATGCGTGCTAATGCAAGTTATTATTACTATTCACAGCATGAAGATATATTTAACTTACTTTATATTTAACTTACCTTGGATCTGAGAGATACTTTAAGAAACTTTTTAAGTTTTATGTAAATTAATTGCATCCTTTACATTAACTATCCATTTAATCAACCATTGAATATCAACTCCCAGATTATTAATTTTTTCACATTAGCATATCTTTCCATTCGTTCTGGAGAGGGATGTGTCTGTCCACTTTACCTACACCCCGAAATAAACTTTTTGGTTCTTTCTGACGTTATGCAGGCGTGTTAAGCACGGTTATGCTTCCATAAGCTTTCTTTCACTGAAGCATGCAAATGTTAACGCAAGCTTACCCATTTGCCTGTGGTTCGAGATGCTTTGAAATAGTTGCCCCTCAATGGCTGAATGCGGTGGTTCTCCCTTCTGCACGAAGGAAGCAAAAAGTTAAAGAACAAATGGGACTTCTAAAAAGTCTCCTCACGATGTTCTTTCCACTCTTCTGTCACAGTGCTTTGAGAGAAACTACTCGGTACAATGGCACTGAAGTGATCTTAATCCGATAAAGGCAAATTTGAGTTATACCGGAGGCTGAAGTTTGCTGGGATTCATTTGACGCGTCCCTCCACGTCAATTTTACCAGTTACGTTGGAGCTCTGGTATGATTTCATTGGCCGTCCTGACTGTGGAAAGGCTGTTACACACATGCACCATCCGGTTTGCTCAATTCAACCTCTGGGTGTTTTACATAGGGGGAAGTGTCTGAGGGAAAACGTTTATCAAACATGATGCATTGGTAGGTTAAATAGAAAAGATGGAGTGACTATTCAAAACCATGGAAGAGATTATTTCAAATGAGGTGAGCTTGTGCTTTTGGATGGACTTCAAATAGGCACTTCCACTAATGTTAATTGTGTTTATAATAGTTTGTGAGTGACACTTGGCAATATAGCATGCAGTGAAACCTATATATTTTGATCAGAGCACCATTAGAATCGCATCCACCCCCCTAAAAAATTACACATATTCTGTTATAAACCTGTTATAGGTGTGGACGAAATGTATTAGCACATGTAAAGGCTCGTGCGTAAAGTGCAATTGCAAAGAATATTGGTATGGGATAGAAATTATATATTTCTATGACGTTTGATTTACAAAAACATTTACTAAGCCTTGTTTATTATTTTCATAAAAACATCATGTTTCAGAATCGTTTAAATCCATCAACGTTGATACATTTCCATACCATCCATTTCCCAACGCCATTTTGATTAGAAATATATGTATTTTTAACCAGGCAAGTAAGTAAAGAACAATTTATTGTTTTCAATAACGGCCTTGGAAGAGTGGGTTAACTGCCTTGTTCATGGGCAGAACGACAGATTAGTGTTTTTTACCTTGTCAGCTCAGGGAATCGATCTTGCATCCTTTCGGTTACTAGTCCAACGCTCTAACCACTAGGCTAAATCCCGCCTCGATGTTTTTATATTGTAATGCCCACTATTATGTTATTACAATTGTCTTTAATTACTAATATGTTTTCCAGTATGCTTTACAATGCCATCATACGTTAATTAACATGTGTTTTTTTTTTGGCATTGAGGGCACAAACTGACCGCCCGTGCGTCACACCTGGGAGCTGAGCTGAAGCCCATGATTTGATCCGCGAGCCATTAGACGCCAGAACGAGCAGACCATGGGCTAATAGAATAGTGTCACATGAAGTTTCGATTACAAGCCAGACCAAGGGACTCACTAACTGGTGAGCCCTATTTTTTACACCTCCATCCTTAGCATCAAACATGCTATAGGACCCATGTAATCAATACCTTTGTGTCTTGTAATGCTCCCAGACTATAGGGTATTGACTGAATTCCAGAGCCTAGCATTATCACAGCATGTTCTCTGTGTTTCCTGTGGAAGTTAAAAAAGTATCGTTTATAAGCTTGCAAAAGGTCTGTAGTAAAAGTTAACAGTCGTCCCAACCGTAACAAGGTGCAGTGTCACTATCCCCTCTTTCTTGGCCAGTTCACTACAGGTCTTAAAGGGATCGAGACACATGGAAAACATCAGGTTGGGTCACCACAGCAACTTTGGATGGAGGCGAAATAAGAGGAGAGGGCGATCGCTCATTATGGTACAGTTGCTGTGAGTTAGTGTGATATTGATGCTCACTGCTCTCCAGGTTGTCTGCTAGCAATAGGAAATCAAACATAATGTATACAATGCTATATTGAATGTTTCTCAATGAAATTAGCATCATTTATTGACTATCTTGATAAAGTGATATGCGACAGAACTACATTAGGTCTATCTATCTGTTGTTTATCTTCTTGACAGGCTTTTGTTTGGATTCTGTGGAATTCTGTTGAAAACTATTTTAGAAATCCATAGGACTGCTCAACAGAAACTCATCCCTCATCTGGAAAGAATAGGAATTACACCTCGCATGCAGTCATCTAGTTTTAACAGATTCCAACATACTGCCATAACTGTGCAGATTATTTGGCTAAGAGGACCACTGGAACACCAACATGTCGTGATGTGTCAGGTATAAATGCATGTTTCAAATATATTTTTCAGAAACTTTTTTGAAAACAACTACAACGTGAAATAGTTTAAGTTTAAATACGAGCTGTATTTGAATGTATTGCGAGTAAATTTGTACTTTGGAGGCACGGTAAAACTGGTAGGCCTATCTGGTATAGAGCTGATTCAGCCGCTTACTAAATCTGCAGAGCAAATTACAAATCAATGGGTCGACTTTCATCAATTACAAAATTACAAAGTATATTTATTTTCTTTCGAGTTTTGCATTGTGTCTTTATAAAGGCATGTTTGAGAAGATAATCGTTTAAACGTCTGCACTTTGACGCTAAAAATATGAAACATTTCTGTTGCTAACAGGCAATATTATATAATGTCAACAAGCTAATTAAACTGTTATCCATAGCTTTTAAAATTAATGAATACTTACTTATTTATTACTATTAGCACCGTTAGATATTTGGTCAAGTAGGTTTACATGCATTTGTTTTTTATTAATCTTCCTTTTTCTTCAGGAAAATTCAGAAACAGTGCAACATGTATAGTGTGATTATAAGCAATAGGCTAGATGGCATTTCAATAACATATGATTTACATTTGATTATTTCTGTAGCCTATAACTTGTTGAACATTTTTGAGTTTGTGCTTTCGTCAATCAAAGGCCAATTACGTATAATATTTTAATTATCTCTGTAGAGAAAGGTATATGCAAAACGAATCTTCGACATTGTTGAATATTTGCGTACTAGATACATAAGCACCAATGATCAATTGAAAAGGATAATTATGACTTTTATAAAGGGACTGGGGAGTAATATTATTTTAGGCTGTACGATTGTGTCAGTAAAATGTAGTGACAGATACACTGTGTATCTGCTCGCTAGCCTATTGCGCAATAGTTTTAACACTTTCAATATTGCATTATGTACATAAAGGCCCTCAAAATTGACTGAAGTCTTTCTAGGTCTATGGAGTCTTTTTTTGTGCATGTTCCTGATTAAAAAAGTGCATAAATACATGTCTGGGAGAAGAATGACCTGCTGGTGAAGTAGGAAGGTCGTGTTCAACTGTGGCGCTGCAAAAGTCACGTGACAAAACCAAACAAACAGTTATGAAGTTCCCTAAATGCCCGTTGTGAATCGATTAACATTTGCATGAATTAAATGTAGTTTTTGTAACGGTTGAAAGATATTATCACTTTCTAACATACTTGAAATAGAATATATTTTAGATAACGAATCAGCCCAAAACATCTCTTGTCTCTCATGTTTGATTTCCAGGAGTTAGATGTGTCTCAGTTCAATCTGTATGCATCATTTCAACCATTAACGACTGGCATCACGCCAACAAAAATATGAACTGACACCAAAAGGTTATGCTTTACCATTACTAGTTTGATCGAATAGTTTCTCAAAAGTTGGTGTTTCTGTATGGGCTATATCCTCGTCTCGAGCGCCTCAAACTAGCACATTCTCCAGTTGCGGTAGCGGCTGGAGAAAGGCCAGCATGCGCGCGGACCTGGGTCCCAACAGGTGTCCACCTCTTGTCTCATGTCACCTCTGTGGTTACAACCCATGACGCAGGAGGCTGGTATGCGCTTACTTTAGTTTGGCACACACATCACCACCGCATCACTGGATGTGTTGCAAGGAAGCTGTCGTTTTCGGCAAACTGGCGGTTTCGTCACTGTATATGTAGGGCCTATGGGTAGTGTTCTCAATGCCTTGTGCATTAAACGCCGTGCACACATCAGGGTTATAAGTATGTTTAGCTGAAGCGGAGACCTTTGTAACCTTTAGTTGTGTCTTGTGAACACTGCAGGCTAATTATATTTCACACGTTGCTGTAGGTATTCACAATCGTCTTAAATGACATCATATAGCCTTGTATTAGGCTTTAGGTCTTACGGTAGTCCGGTATTTAACTACTTAGGCCTATTCTCGCTGACAGCCCATATTCTGAGCGCATATGCTGCTCAATAGATAAGCCCATGCGTAATAAACGATAATGCATAGTTGTTTTACCGATCACCCCCTCCACGGTTTACTACTAAAGAAAAACACCGCGATGCACCAGCAATTCTGAATAAACCCGTCTGATTCCTCAATTTTATTTTATTTTTCGATTTTGCATGACATTTCGATTTTGCATGACATTTCGATTTTGCAGCTAGCCCACTTACATTTGGTTAAGTTGCCTTTTCGATTATATTTCGTTTAGAAATCGTTCCAAAAGTTGCCTATTTCAACGATTGATCATCGAAATAATATTTGGCCATTAAAAGAAATCAACCATTTCTTGCTATGGTTTACTGTCAACACATGCCTCATCTCCCCGTGAATTGATACATTGTTTTAAAATGTTTATTCATAGTTTTCAATGATAGAGAGATGCAAACACATTTGGGTGGATATCCGTCGCTTGTTTTAACTTGCATTTGAATACGGTTGAAGATTGCAGGTGCACAGACCCAGTCCTTCAGTATTGATTGATCTTTGTATCAAGTGACGTTGAGGAATCCTCTCTTCAAGTGTGCATGATCTTATCCGTGAATGATGGACTTCTTAGATGTTTAGTTTTCATATAGCGGAGGCTAGTTCATACCTTAAATAAATACATTTTCTTTCTTCTTTAGTGAAATTACTGGCCATTATTCCCAGTGGAATAGACGAAACATATGCAAATCGACTGTTTAATAATGAATTGCACTTACCCACAACTTAATTCACTATAGCTTATCGGGCATTTTAGGTTAGCAATATTACATATTAGCCTAATACCAACTTCTCCATTGCATTGTGCCTTTTTGAAATTTACATTTTATTTATTTGTATGCGCGTGTGTGTGTGTGACCTGGAGGCACGTGAGTATTATTTCTGTGTGTGTGTGTGTGTGTGTGTGTGTGTGTGTGTGTGTGTGTGTGTGTGTGTGTGTGTGTGTGTGTGTGTGTGTGTGTGTTTGTGTGTGTGTGTGTGTGTGTGTGTGTGATATTTATATCAATTATATTTTTCATATAATAGGATGCTCGATTTAAATGAACTGTTAATAGCATGATACACATTTTGAACTTTCCATATGAATTATTAGCGGAAAAATCGTCCCCATGCATTTGGCCTTCAGACGAAAAGGCAGATGTATATGATATACAGTACTGTCTATTAGTTAAGGTTTCAAATGGCCCTTTCTACTTGATGGGCCATGGTGTTTTATTGAAGACCTCCGGTTTTGATTTCGTGTTTGTGAGTTTTGTGATCTCATACCTCAGTATGGAAAGCGTTAGACAGGGTCCACAATGAGTGCATCTAGCGCACTTGGATCGACATGGGCCAGAGTGTAAAACTGGGTGTACTAAAATTCAATTTCAATAAGGCCACAAGTATTCTGTTCGGAATCTGCCCTGAGAGCAAGGTATCCTGTGCATGGAACACATCAATAAAGGATCTCTGTTGCCTTTTCGTGCAGTTTAGAGACTCCTCCCATGCCTTTATCTCCTCGTTGGCTTGAATTTGTATGGGACCTATATGGTTCATGAGTATGACTATATTCATAGATACACATAATAATCATACTCTTTTATTTCTATTAATCCCATCTTTTAAAACATCCATACAAATGAAGCCTGTCTTTATGATTGGGGAAATACCATGTCCTTCCCTTGTCAGGTTTTGAGTAAGCACTGTGATGCACAGTAGGCCCTCATCCTCTCACAGTGTTTGCCAGTACTCCTTTCCCCTCATATCTGATCCAGAGGTGATGTGTAGTTTCCCTTGTGCTGCTAACGCTGGTGGGTGCAGACCTATTAGAGGAGGGTTGGAAGGCAGGGAGCAGCACAGGGATTTTATGGCCCAGAGACCCACTCTAGGCTGCAGTACACGCCTAATGAGAGTGTGCAGTGCCATGTGAGACATGCCAGCTTTTATCCGGTTCAGTAATTGCTTGTGACCTTTTCGAAACACGTCCCGTGTGCAGAGGGGAGTCTAATTGTTACATGGGGAGTGAGCCTTGTCTAGCCGTGTAGGAATATGCATCCCTTTTGATTCTAGGCTGTATGTGCAGCAATCCAAAAACCCACTCAGGCAAATACATTAGATTTGTACAGTACTCCTCCATCTCAGAAACCAAGCTTTTATACAGAGAAAAACAAACATATTTTGTCCCCAAATAAATATGCTTCGCAATGTAGCACAGCTGGGCTTGCAAGTGAACTCATTTGGATTTCATTTGTTAAATGTGTATTATCTGTACTGTGGAGTGTAAAAACAAGAATGAATGGCTGTGGACTAAAATGGCTCCACTTCATGATGTATTTCCTTTACAGGAATTAATGGACATTGTTGGCAGAGATGGCTGGTAAGTGCTGGATATTTGTGCGTTTGTGTGTGTGTGTGTGCATGTGTTTGTGAGTGTGTGTCCTATGGCACCAATAAGAGACCAGCTATTTGTCACATGCACTGAATACAACAGGTGTAGACCTTAGAGTGAAATGCTTACTTACAAGCCCTTAGCCAACAACAGTTTTAAGAAAAACAACTGTTAAGAAAGTATTTACAAAAAAATCTGAAGTAAAACAACAACAAAAAACATAACAAATTTAAATAAAACGTAAAAATAACTAATAATTAAAGATAAACAATAAAAGAACAGTAGTGAGCTTATAAACAGGTGTCAATGTGTGGGGAGCACAGGTTAGTTGAGGTAATGCTTCATTGTTTATATTCTATATTGTTGGCTGCACTTGAAATCCATAGCATGCTACATTGTTTATATTCTAAAGTGTTGGCTGCACTTGAAATCCATGACAGTGTTGCTAAATATTGGGGACAAATCTGGCTTTCATTAAGCATGGAAATATATCAAGGAAAATATAAAATAGGTCATTTTTAAATTTATTGTGCAGTGATCCAATATAATGTCGTCAGAAAATATGAACAGGGTGATTGTTAACATTCCCAGTTTGATCTCTGTCTATTTAGACTTGTTGCCCCCCCCCCTCCCACCACCCTACACACTACTCTCACGTACCCATCAGCGAAGCATATCTGGTAAACACAACCATAAACCAGCGCTTTTCATTACTCACAGATAGTTGAGTCCCACAATGCATTCACTGCTTTAATAGATGAAGGCTTACTGTAATACACGCAAGGAGAGGCATATCTGGAGAGAATGGAACAGTGTCCCCTACAAAGATAAAAACACAGTAATCAGTGACCACAAATTCAATTTGTCCATATGGAAATATTATCTTAGAGGATCATAATGAGACACGCCTGTGTGTAACATCTAACGTAGGGGTTAACCAAGACAAAGATACATCATCCTCTCTCAAACCTCATCTAGCATGAAACTAATTAGCAATAACGGAATGCAAAAACTGCAAAGACGTGAAAGGGATCACACAGATACAGTGTGTATGAATGCAATGGCTGAGGGATGATGGTCAGATTGTTGAATCAGGTAGTGTGTGTTTTTTTAAACAAGTAATGTGAATGAAGATAATCATAATGTTTGCCCTTTTTGTGTTTCTCCTGATTATTAGATGACCTGGACAGACTGCATTCGAATACTACCTCTACTAGAACTGCCTCTACATATGAGATAGACAAGACGAGACCAGAGCATGGGCTATCAAAAGATGATGAAGGCCTCCGAAATTATAAACTGACATAGTTTCATGGGTTTGTGTTGCAAAAGTTCAGGAATTCATTGGAAACACTCAATATGAAGTGATCACATACTCATGTATTCCTTTAATAATATTTTGGCTTTGTGTGATTCTGTGACTAAATCTATTCTGTATTCTTGATTAAGTCTTCTATTAAGCTTAATTTGGCTACATCAGTGTATTGTTTATAAGGCATGTTACCCAGATATTAATCCTAATTGGATCAATGCAATTGTTTTAATTGGCTTGATAATGTTTGCATATGACCTTGTAGAGCCTTCTTAGGTATTTGTGTTGTAATGTTTCTACTACAGGTTTTATAATCTGTGACGCCGTTGGCATTCCATTGTTGGTTTTTGGCAGTGTGGCATGCCTGGGTTTGAGTGGTGTTCTCTTGGTCTGCTATCAATTTACTGGAACACTTAAAACTCCAAAGAAGGCTACTGACTCATGTTTGGTCTACTTGGATATCTTCCCATGATATGGAACAATTCTGGATTCCATACTGTAGATGTATTATTGCATTGACTTCTTTTCTTTTTACTTTATAAATATGTGACACCTTATAGTATACTATGGACTGTTCTCTATGCTACAGCATGGCTAGTGTTTATTATCTATCTATCCTGTTGCCGAGACACTTTATCCCTACCAATTTGTACATACAGTGCATTCAGAAAGTATTCAAACCACTTGACCTTTTCGACATTTTGTTACGTTATAGCCTTACATGCAGACCAGACGGGACACGTCGCATGCGCGAGCGTCGCAAAATACATTTTGAATTATTGCACCCACGCTGCTCGCATGCCAACTAGTGTCTGCGATGCCAAGGGCTAAAATAGAAGTCATTCCTATTTCTGACGCAGATCGCGCTGAAAGTCCTGCCTCTCCCATCTCCTCATTGGTTTATAGAAGCAGCTACCCACGTGCCATCTCCTCATTGGTTATACCCACGTGGGTGATTGAAAGACTAACTGTTTTGCCGGTCATTGTGGTAATACTGTGAAGTTTAGATGCCAATCACCATATAAGTTCAAAGATGAAAAAGCCAGGAAGGAGGAGAGATGACTAGAAACGATTTGGTCGGCAGTTTTATGTGTGGATTAATTGGCGGAGTAGAGGAGCTTGTGCATTTCAGGTAAAATAACAACTCAATGTTTATATCCCAGGACAAATTAGCTAGCAACAGCAAGCTAGCTAAATAGGACGAAATAGGTAGCAAGTGCAAGTTAACTAGTTAAATTGCCATACATGTTTAATGCTTTTCGACCTGTCCCCAAATGAATGTCATTGGTTCAGAGTTTGTTTTGATATTTTAACCTGCGTGACGTGATCACGTTTGGTGTAGGGGGACAAAATAAATGTATGCCCGATGGCGCATGCGCGCAGCCAGTTTGGGTTCCGTGTTACTCTAAAATGGATTAAATCATTTTTTCCCCCATCATCAATCTACACAACATACCCCGTAATGACAAAGCAAAAACAGGTTTTTAGAAATATCACTTTTACATACAGTACCAGTCAAACGTTTGGACACACTTCCTCATTCAAGTTTTTCTTTATTTTTTACATTGTAGATAAATAGTGAAGAAATCAAAACTATGACATTACACATATGGAATCATGTAGTAACCAAAAAAGTGTTAAACAAATTAGATTCTTCAAAGTAGCAACCCTTTGCCTTGATGACAGCTTTGCACACTCTTGGCATTCTCTCAACCAGCTTCATGAGTTCATCACATGGAATGCATTTCAATTAACAGGTGTGCCTTGTTAAAAATGTATTTGTGTAATTTCTTTTCATCTTAATGCGTTTCAGCCAATCAGTTGTGTTGTGACAAGGTAGGGGTGGCATACAGAAGATAGCCCTAGTTGGTAAAAGACCAAGTACATATTATGGTAAGAACAGCTCAAATAAGCAAAGAGAAATGACAGTCCATCATTACTTTAAGACATGAAGGTCAGTCAACCTGGAAAATCATGTAGAAAACAATAAAATAAAGTAAATCCTGAAATGAGTAGGTGTGTCCAAACTTTTGAATGTTACTGTAAATATTCAGACCTTTACTCAGTACTACGTTGAAGCACCTTTGGCAGTGATTACAGCCTCAAATCTTCTTGGGTATGATGCTACAAGCTTGGCACACCTGTATTTAATGAGTTTCTCCCATTCTTCTCTGCAGATCCTCTCAAGCTCTATCAGGTTGGATGGGGAGTGTCGCTGCCAGCTATTTTCAGGTCTCTCCAGAGATGTTTGATCGAGTTCAAGCCCAGGCTGGGGCTGGGCCACTCAAGAATATTCAAAGACTTGCCCCGAAGCCACTGTGTGCTTAGGGTCATTGTCCTTTTGGAAGGTGAACTTTCACCCCAGTCTGAGGTCCTGAGCGATCTGGAGCAGTTTTTCATCAAGTTTCTCTCTGTACTTGGCTCCGTTCATCTGCCACCACCATGCTTCGCCGTAGGGATGGTGCCAGGTTTCCTCCAGATGTGACACTTGGCATTCAGGCCAAAGAGTTCAACCTTGGTTTCATTAGACCAGAGAATCTTGTAGAGTCTGGCCAATCTACCATAATGGCCTGATTGGTGGAGTGCTGCAGAGATGGTTGTCCTTCTGGAAGGTTCTCCCATCTCCACAGAGGGCTCTGTCAGAGTGACCATCGGGTTCTTGGTCACCTCCCTGATCAAGGCCCTTCTCCCCCTATTGCTCAGTTTGGCCGGGCGGCCGGCTCAAGGAAGAGTCTTGGTGGTTCCAAATCAAGTTGTAGAATCATCTGAAGGATGATCAAGAGAAACAGGATGCACCTGATCTCAATTTCGAGTCTCATAGCAAAGGGTCTGAATACTCATGTAATGAAGCTTATTTCCATTTTTTATTTTTAATACATTTGCAAACATTTCTACAAACCTGTTTTCGCTCGTCAGTATGGGGCATTGTGTGATTGATGAGGAAAAAAAAACATATTTAACCAATTTAAGAATAAGGCTGTAATGTAACAAAATGTGTAAAAGGGAAGGGGTCTGATAACTTTCCGAATGCACTGTATCTAAGCAATTTACCTCGTATCATTACTCATTATGTACTTTTTTTCCTCTGCATTGTGGGTAAGTTTCTCTACACCTTTTCTACATCTTTTCCTTATGAAGCATTTGACAATAAAATGTGATTTGTAGTATTGAAAAATTTGATAAGGACAAATATTATTGACCCCAGAGTTGTATAGTAACAACATTTTATTTTTAATTCATTGCACTTTTCCTCTGATGTTTTCATGTCAAGTATTTCTAGTATAATTTTACACAGCACAGGCTTGAAGGGACAGAAGCTTTGAAGTCATGCCCACCTATTTTATAACCTGCAACAACCATGGGTTGTGCTTTTTGAGAGCAACTCAGAGCATGGAGAATCCCCATTGAGCTGTACCCCTCAGATGTATAAGCTCAGAATATGTGTATATGTAGTGTTGCTTTTTCACCTCTGTTATGGTTAGTGTGTGCTGTCCTTGTTCATACAAGAATGCTGTGGCAGGGCCAGCCCAGAAAAGTGTGCTCTGGGACATTCAAGGCCTGCTATCGAGAGGCAGTGTGATATCATTTTCCGGCAAACCAGAAATCAAGGCCTTGGACAGACCTTTTCTATGTCAGGGATAGGGGTAGTGTATGTTTTCTGACAGTTGCTCCTTTCAAGATTAATGGGTTTATGAGAACCGTGTGTCTTCCTCCAAAAGCCAAGCTCAAAATCTGTCAGTGTTACCAGCAGCATAATAGTGAAGTCCTGACATTGGAATCCAAAAGACAGAGTGAGTTTTGATGTCACAACAGAGCAGAACATTGTCTCTATACTGTGTGTGTGCTCATGTGTGTATGTGTTTTAAAGACTTATGTTTGGTATAGCCATCTTGATTTTGTTATATTAAGGATGGAAAAAGCGAACCACTTTTGTTCCATGTGTTGACCTTCGTCTGTAACAACTTTAACAATAGGATTGATATCTGTAGGGATGGTAAATATATAGATTTTTAGCAATGTAGGTTCAGCATCTTTGAGTTGTTATATCATGCACTCCAAAATGAGAACAGTTGCATAAAACTTCAGGTTTGGTTTAAGTGTGGTTTAAGTTTCTCTAGGTGACTTTATCATTCTTGTTTACTCTTGAGATGAAGAGGAGAAGAGTAATTACAGTAAATTACAATCTGACCAAATAATTTATGTATGATTCATTTTTGAATATTGTTATCATGTACTTATACCACTGAATGCAACAGCATTTCACTTATCTGTAATTAGTTTCACATCATTGGATTTTATTTATTTTAAAGTAGAAAGCAGAAAAACACAAGCCCTTTTGATCTGGTGATCATGGACACAAGAGTGGTCTGAACCGTGGAGAGTCACCTTTAAATTGGTGGCTCAAGATGAGGACTAATCGTCTCCCGTACAGGCTTCAGGGCTGGATTCAATCCCAATATCACGGAAGATACACATTATAGCTGGATTGAAATTTAAAGGCAATGTTCCCACATTTGTGGAGACTGCATTCACATTAAATGCTACATATGTCGCCTCAATCGTAAATTACCTTTACATTTTCACGCAGATCGTTCACGATACTTCAGCGATACGGATTGAATCCAGCACTTAGTTGCTGTGGGTGGATGTGAAATCTAGGGTGATCAGGAGGCAAGGCACTGGCATCCAGGCAGCCTTGTTGTATCTGTGTGGACCTCAGTGAACCACTGCCAGACACCCATAAATACGTTCCCTTATTTCTAACATGGTGTGGATGCCAGTTGGTGCTAGAAGTGGGTTTGTTTTGGGTGTTCTCAATGTATTCCCGCCAGCGCCTCACTTCCACGTTTCTCATAAGAGAGCCACTGACTTCCTAAAATGCATATGTATTCATACTGGTAGTCGTCTGTCATTTCAGTGATTTGTTGAAAGCTGCATAAGTTAAGTCCAGTGTCTGTACAAAGGAGACCTGTTTGTCCAGACACACATGGATTAATCAACTAGACATCCCACATTCACAAAGTGTAGTGTCACATAAATGCAGAATCAACATGAATTTGAACCTCAACTATGTTCAGTAATCCTATCCCTGGGTATTCAAATCAGTATTGAATGTTGAACCAGCTGAATCTTACAGTCAGTTTAGAGTATTTAGAATTTACTACTCATTAAAAAAGTACTTTGCATTCTAGAAAATAACTCTTGAATAACACTTACTTTAACACTTAAACTTAAGTAACACTTGAACAATTGCAGAATCCAAATTAGATTTAATTTCATAGTATTTGAAATACAGTGCACACATGATTTAATAAGTCTTCTTTTAAACCTTCCAAAATGGGGGACCGTAGCTCACTCATACAAGTGGCGAAATGCCTGACATGTTTGCATAGAATAGGGACAGGCAGGACTACATCCAAGCCTGGACTTGCTGGCCAAGAAAAAACACAAACATACACACACACACCCAAACACACAAGTAGATGGAGGGTGCATACTGCAGAAATCACTACTTTAGAATTACAGATAGAGGATCTTAATTTGACACGTATTATCACATCAAAATAATCCTGCAGCAACAGGATATGAACGTTTAGTCCATAATGTTGCTTGATTGGTGGTTAGGATGTAAACTGGTCAAATTTAGGCTCCATGGAATGTGCAATACCAATATAAACATGTGCAGGTGTCACGTCCTGACCTTAGTTCATTTTTTATGTCTCTATTTTAGTTTGGTCAGGGCATGAGTTGGGGCTGGCATTCTATGTTTTGTGTTCTATGTTTTCTATCTCTATGTATTTGGCCTGGTATGGTTCCCAATCAGAGGCAGCTGGCAATCGTTGTCTCTGATCTGTTTTCCCATTTTTGAGTTGTGGTTGATTGTTTTCTGTTTTGTATGAGTACCTGACAGAACTGTTGCGTTTTGTTCTACTTTTGTTTCAGTGTTCCGGTTATAATAAACAACATGGACACTTACCACGCTGCGCATTGGTCCGATATTTCCTACTCTTCTTCAGAAAAGGAGAAGAATCGTTATAGAATCACCCACAACCAAAAAAGGACCAAACAGTGTGATAACCTGGAGCAGAGGGTTTTGGACTCCTGGACTTGGGAGGAGATACTGGAAGGCAAGGGACCCTGGGCACAGGCTGGGGAATATCGCCGCCCCAAGGAAGAGCTGGAGGCAGCGAAAGCTAAGCGGCGGTGATTTGAGGTAAGGCGTTTGAGGTAAGGCAGTGCAACAGGCACGAGAGGCAGCCCCCCCCAAAAAAAAATAATTTGGGGGCACACCGTGCTTACCGTGACGGGCGTCGTACTGGTCAGGCACCGTGTTATGCGGTCAAGCGCACGGTGTCTCCAGTGCGTGTTCATAGCCCGGTGCGCTACATCCCAGCCCCCCTTAAGTGCCATGTGAGAGTGGGCATCCAGCCAGGGCGTATTGTGCCGGCCCAGCGTGTTTGGTCTCCGGTATGCCGTTTCGGCCCATGGTGCATGCTGTGTCTCCGGGTCACTGGGAGGGTGCAGTGTGTCCTATGCCTGCGCTCCGCCTGTGCCGGGCGAATGTTGGTATTGAGCCTAAGGGAGAGGTGCGAGTGGTATGCACCAGATCTCCAGTGCTTACCCACTCTGGAGGGTCCGGGCTAAAGTGGTCATTCAGCCTGGAGGAGTGGTGCCAAGGCTGTGCACCAGAGCTCCAGTGCTCCCCCACAGCCCGGTCCATCCGGTGCCTCCTCCACGCACCAGGCCTCCTGTAGGTCTCCCCCTCCAGGTTCTCCCGTCTATCCGGAGCTGCCAGAGCCGCCGGTCAGTCAGGAGCTGCGAGAGTCGCCCTTCACTCCGGCGCCGCCGGAGTCGCCCTTCACTCCGGCGCTGCCAGAGTCTCCCGCCTGTCCGGCGCTGCCGGAGTCTCCCGTCTATTCGGGGCCCTCTGCAAGAATCCCCAGTCCGTGGTCGGCGGCGAGGTTTGCCGCTTCAAAGGCGCCACTTAAGTGGGCCAAGACTATGGTGGAGTGGGGTCCACGTCCCGCGCCAAAGCCACCACCGCGGACAGATGCCCACCCAGACCCTCCCCTATGGGTTTAGGTTTTGCGGCCGGAGTCCGCACCTTTGGGGGGGTGGGGGGGTACTGTCACGCCCTGACCTTAGTTCCTTTTTTATGTCTCTATTTTAGTTTGGTCAGGATGTGAGTTGGGGTGGGCATTCTATATTTTCTATCTCTATGTGTTTGGCCTGGTATGGTTCCCAATCAGAGGCAGCTGGCAATCGTTGTCTCTGCTTGAGAACCATACTTAGGTAGCCTGTTTTCCCATTTTTGAGTTGTGGGTGATTGTTTTCTGTTTTGTGTGAGTACCTGACAGAACTGTTGCGTTTTGTTCTACTTTTGTTTTTGTTTCAGTGTTCCGGTTATAATAAACAACATGGACACTTACCACGCTGCGCATTGGTCCGATATTTCCTACTCCTCTTCAGAAGAGGAGGAGAATCGTTACAGCAGGTTTTCAGTGAATATTTGTAAATCCCAAAGCTCATCTGCATTCCCTGCAGCTCAGGGACATTCAGTGACAACAGAGTGATCAAATTAAGATAATCTGTATGTGCTATAATTGAGTTGGGCCCTGCATTGAGTTAGCCCCTGCACAGTGCAATGTGATTAGAAATCCCCTTCTAAACATACAGCCACACACCCCCACTTTACTTTATCAGCAGTGAGAGGCTGTTCAGTTTACCTCATTGTGAAATGTCCAAAAGCAGAGCATATACAGTATGTCCTAATAGATGGACAGGGCAATAAGAGAATACCGGTGGGACATTTTTGAATGTTTGAAATGAGAAACAAACGAACTGCCATGATGCCTCTGTTGGCTGTATCAGTGAATGCTACGGGATAGAACAGATACGTCAGGAGAGGAGGTGCGCTGTAGCTGAAAGCACATGACAACCTGTATAACAAGAAGTTCTCTAGGTTTGCACACCTTCCCCAAACACATCCTAACCTTCAACTGCTGTACCAGGAGCCTGTTGTGCTTGTTGTTCCTGAAAAGTCTTTATATGCCTGGACACTGGACAAGGCTGAGAGCTCTGTTAGATTAATTTACAAAACCTATAGGTGGTGTAGTCGCAGATTAGCTGCGCTCTGTATTCCCACTTACTGACCATGGGGTGCAGCGGACAAGATGCATTCTTTGACAAAATAGTCTACATTAAAGAGAATCATTTGAATCTGTTTCAAATGTATTGAAAATGAAACACCGAAATATCTAATTTACATAAAAATTCACATCCCTGAGTCAACACATGTTAAAATCACCTTTGCCAGCAATTACAGCTGTGAGTCTTTCTGGGTGAGTCTCTAAGAGATTTGCACACATGGATTGTACAATATTTGCACATGATTATTTTAACAATTCTTCAAGCTCTGTCAAGTTGGTTGTTGATCATTGCTAGACAGCCATTTTCATGTCTTGCCATAGATTTTCAAGCTGATTTAAGTCAAAACTGTAACTAGGCCACTCAGGAACATTCAATGTCATCTTGGTAAGCAACTCCAGTGTATATTTGTCTTGTGTTTCAGGTTACTGTCCTGCTGAATGGTGAATTTGTCTCCCAGTGTCTGTTGGAAAGCAGACTGAATCAGGTTTTCCTCTAGGATTTTGCCTGTGCTTAGCTCTATTCCGTTTCTTTTTATCCTAAAAAAAATCAATAGTCCTTGTCAATGACAAGCATACCCATAACATATTGCAGCCACCACCATGCTTGAATAAATGATGAGTAGTACTGAGAGTAAAACAAAAATCTAAATTGAATCCAGTTCAGGCTGTAACACAACACAATGTGTGAATACATTCTGTAGGCACTGTAAATAAAGGTGACTGGGGTTTTTAGCAGAGGAATGTCCTAGTCATGTCCCCGTTGAGTTTACCATGCACCATCCTGAAAGACAATAAGACATTGACTGACATGATGACACTGACATGGGAATGTTATATGTCAATTATTACTCCATTCATGTTCATTTTAGAATGATTTTGTGGCAAGTTTGGGGTGTAGAGGCCTCAGATATGAGACTTTAGTTGAACCACTTTTGCATAGAGAACAACATCAGAGATTGCTAAATGTCAATATGCAATGTTGATGAAACCATCTTTTCCCCATATAAAGTCAGTGTCTTAATAGTGATAGTGGTAATTACAGGGTTGGTCAAAGGTGTCTCTTTGTGCATACAAGCATGTGAGAGAGCTCGCAGTGCTATGAAAAGTCAAGGAGAGATTACGTTAATCTGGTATAATTAGATGAGGTTCACACCTTTAGCAGAAATTTGCAACAAAGGGAAATTATCCTTCCCCCCCACCTCAATAATGCTACCCTGTCATTATCTCACAGACAGTTTGTTTAAAGGGATCAATTAAGGATCATTTTATGCCATTCAGCTATATGGCAAACACCTTTGCGTTGGACTTACTTTCTTCCTATCAAGGCAGTGCTGCCAATGGAAACGTGAATGGTTGGAAACTTGATGTCAACAATGCTGTTGCTAAATCAAAGCGTCCCTCTCGGAATCCTTGTGCAATTACCTCAAAGGAGAGGCTTTCATGGAAGATTCAAAGTGTCTCCATATGCTGCAGAGCATAACCTTACACTACATCTCAAAAACATCCAGAGAAATGGAAGTCTGAGTGTCTCTCCTTGAAGAGGAACCGGTCCCAGACCTTCTGCCCAACAGGGAGAGAAAATTACTACACCAAATCGAGAGAAGGAGAATCTTTCCTTGGCAGTAGATGTAGGGACACGGTTCCAGAGCTACCCTCACTCGATGAAACAGCAAGGACCTCTGAATGAAGTAGAGCACCGAGTCATCATCACACAAGACTGGGTGCTAAGAGCAACTGGAGGGCTGAAGAGGAAAGCTGTTCTCTTTGTTGCAATCATGAAGAAGATAAAGCTGAAAATTGTTAGGGTGGTGATGAAGATGATTGCATCCTTTCATTTGACTATTTTGAAACACAGTACTTGGATTCAGTGGGGTGTATTTTGAACTTGCCAGCAGTGACATCAGTGTGTAAACATAACCTCTAAGTGTTGCGTATGAAGATGTGCATCGTCAAACCCGACCACTTGAGAAGAGATACCCTCCCGAGGAGGATGACTTGAGGTCTCTTGTGCACTGAGAAATTGTCAGTATGGAAATGATCGATTTGCCTGATAATGGTAAGAGCCAGGTTAAGCTGTGCTCCGTCAGCGGCATTGCTTTAATATCAATAACACGGAAGAATGCCTGGTTTCAGAGAGGAACATTCGGGGAGCCCCGCCAGGGAGGCTTGAATGGATTCCAGACCCAAATAGACCACCAATTCCCCATGGAGACGGGCCCACAACCTCAGAGCCAAGCAGTGACTAGCAGGCCTCCTGTGCTGTGCTATTCTGTTCTGTGTATCCTGTTGCTCTCCCACCATGTAGCCAGGCCCTTCCCAAACATAGAGTTTACATCTCCAGATCAAAGTGATAATGGGCCTTGATTAACAATCTAAACAAATCGAGGTCTCATTGCCATTGAGTTTCCAGAGAAGTCAGGATGGGAGGCCAGATTGTGGCCCTTCCTCTTTCTACTGGGATGCATGTATAGTGAAAATTATTAACAGTGCCTATAAGCTACCGTTCAATGATTTAGATCTCTATCAGCATATCAAAATATCGGCATGAGAATTCAATTAGAAAACTCAATAATATCCATTTTAAATAATAAAAAAGGAATGACCGGAATACAATAAGAATATATATATCATTTTTAGTTTTAAAATGTGATTATTTTTGTACAATTAGCTCATTATTCTTGGGTTTTGTGTGTTGGCTGCTTGAGTTGTATTTCAGTTGTAGGCTATTCCTCAGTGGTACTGTATTGCTCTTCAGAACTGGAGGAACAGGTTGAAAGTGATACACTTTCTTTAGAAGAAGCCAGCCTAAATCAAGCGTGACATTATTAGCATTCTAGAGTTTAAATGTTTGAGTTAAAAGTAGAAATGGATTTGTCACTGTCTCCTTGTCTTCCGATGATTAATTCTATCAGTAGATGTTTTCCCCCCTCGTTTTTTCTGAACTTAAGCCAAAGCAAGCACAAGCAAATCCTGGAGGACACATTTGACTGGCTGGTTTAAACAGTTTTCTTTTTTTCTGCTCGCGCACAGCAAAAAAAAAAGTCTTTTTTTAAAGATGTCTTGAAGAAAAAAATACAATTTAACAATGTAGAACTGTGTAAATCATAAAAAAAAAAAAAATTGATTGCCATTTCAAATGGGCCAACTTCATTCAGGTTTTGTTCATGGATGTGGTGCTTTGAAACTACTATGTGGTAGAACTTTACAGAGGTGCAACATCATTAAACCCAGTGGCTTAAAGCCTTTACTGGGCCCAGGACAGTAAAGGTGGGATGAGCGGCGATAGCCCAATCCCTTTGAACTGTGCCTTTAAGTCTCTTCTCTGCACCTTTGCAAACATACAGACATCCCCCATCCCCCTCCACTGCACTCTGGGTCATATTGAGTTCTCAGGGAGAATGTAGATAGCTGAGATGCTGTCGATAAGGCGGTGCGAAGTGATGACACGATTGCAGAATCAGGCCCTCTAACGAGGCGCAGGCCACGGGTGAATAGGAACGCGTCGTTCAGAGGTCACCTGGCATCTCAGTCAAGACGGAGACGAACTGAGCTTGAGCTTGGCATTTCAGCTACTAAGTCTGATTTGCTGCTTCTGAAGTTAAATAAATCAAATCTGAGAAGCGTCAACAGCGTATTTTATTCTTTCACACTGCTAAATATGTCTCCTTTCAGCAAAAAGTATGATCCTACTTCTCTTCTATTTCCTCCAGACAGAACCACGAGCCTTCAGCGGACTGACCAGTGAGGAGAGCCCCATTACTACAGTCATTAGTGTTTATGAGATAGCTCAGCAGCAGTGGTAGAAAAAGTACCCAATTGTAACACTTGAGTAACACTTGAAAAGATACCTTAATAGAAAATGACTCAAGTAAAAGCGAGTCACCCAGTAAAATACTGCTTGAGTAAAAGTCTAAAAGTATTTGGTTTCAAATATACTTATGTATCAAACGTACATGTAATTGCTAATGTATACTTAAGTATCAAAAGTAAAAAATATATGTAAATCATTTCAATACCTTATATTAAGCAAACCAGATCCCTTTTTTTAAAGATAGCCAGAGGCACACTCCAACACTCAGACATCATTTACAAACAAAGCATTTGTGTTTAGTGAGTCCATCAGAGCAGAGAAAGTAGGGATGACCAGAACATCTCTTGAGAAGTGAGTGAATTGGACCCTTTTCCTGTCCTGCTAAGCATTCGAAATGTAACAAGTACCTTTGGCTTTTGGGTGTCAGGGAAAATGCATGTAGTAAAAGGTACATTATTTGCTTTAGGAATGTAGTGAAGTAAAAGACATGAAAAATAGAAATGGTAGAGTAAAGTACAGGTAACCCCAAAAACAACTTAAGTAGTACTTTAAAGTATTTTTACTTAAATACTTTACACCACTGCTCAACAGTACAACCAGAGAACTTCTAACACAAGCTCATAAAGCTCATGTCTTAGTGTAATTGGAAACAGAGAGACAAGGAAAACAACAAAGTCGTGGAGGACAGTGATATAACTAGAGTATACAAGAGGCCTCTTTTATATCCTGCATCACTGCATACCCATAGCTTGACTTCATCGAACTTTTCTTTTGGACGATTTTAATTGTATCCTCTGATGATCTTGTGTCCTCATTCCACAATTCAAATGAAATGCTTTTACTGAAGAACTGTTTGAAGAGTGCTGAAACCACTGAATTAAAATCGTGCCAAAGGGCCATAAAGAACAGTTTGTTTTCATTTGTCGGAGAATTCCAGCACCAGTTATCGCTTCACACCACACAGAGAGAGAGAGAGAGAATGTGTGTATGTGCTTGCATGCATGTTTGTGTGTGTTAGAGAGAGAGAGAGGGAGAAAGCATGACCGAGCCTTGCTCCTTAACAGTAAATAGGCCCTGGGGTGAACCCCCCCCCATAGTAGTTTACATATAAACACCCTGAACATGCAGGTGGAAATAAGGGCCTATGGGGGTGAATAAATAGAATTCTGGCCAACACACAAACAGTGGAATTTTTCAGACAGACTTGGACTTGAACAATCTCTTATGACTCCACTTGTCTTTTGCCACGTAACACTGACAACTTTGTTATTATATCATCTTTGTGCTTGATGAACCAGTAATCACTGAACACATTGCAACTTTATTATCAAACATTTGTTTCTATATAACATAGGATGATATTATGAACATCGTAATGATTTTGAACAAGAAGGAATAAAGTTACAGTAAGACAAAGCATTGTGTGACAGAAGAACACATACAAGGACAATTTCTGTCTAGATGACAAATAATGTATATAAAGGTCTAAGGTGATAATGCGTGAAAGGTCTAAGGTAATTATGCACAAAGATCTAAGGTGGTAATGCGTAGATAGGTCTAAGGTAGTAATGCGTAGAAAGGTCTAAGGTGATAATGTATAGAAATGTCTAAGGTAGTAATGCGTAGAAAGGTCTAAGGTGATAATGTGTAGAAATGTCTAAGGTAGTAATGCGCAGAAAGGTCTAAGGTGATAATGTGTAGAAATGTCCACAAAGATAATGCGTAGAACGGTCTAAGGCGATAATGCGTCGAACGGTCTAAGGTGATAATGCGTAGAACGGTCTAAGGTGATACTGCGTAGAACGGTCTAATGTGATAATGCGTAGAAAGGTCTAAGGTGATCATGCGCAGAACGATCTAAGGTGATAATGCGTACACAGGTCTAAGGTAGTAATGCGTAGAAAAGGTCTAACGTAATAATGCGTAGAAAGGTCTAAGGTAGTAATGCGTAGAAAGGTCTAAGGTGATAATGCGTAGAAAGGTCTACAGTGATAATGCGTAGAAAGGTCTAAGGTAGTAATGCGTAGATAGGTCTAAGGTAGTAATGCGTAGAAAGGTCTAAGGTGATAATGCGTAGAAAGATCTAAGGTAGTAATGCGTAGAAAGGTCTAAGGTAGTAATACTATAATACTGTTATGCTCATAGACTACTATCATAGATCACAGAAAACATTGTAATCCCCCTTCGTATGACCCAATCCACAGCAAAAGGACCATTGTTAACTTATACTCATCAACTGGTTGATGATCAATAAGAAAAGATATTTAACCAAGACGTTCACAATACCCCGATCAGGATGAAGTTCTTGTAAAGAGGCTCTGGTTAAATTTCTACCAAGTGCAAATGCACCACCGTCTGGTCTGGAGTGGAACTTCCCTCTCTAAGATCTATTTACATACAGGAAGCCCCATCATCAACTGTGTTATCGACTGACAGATTGCTATAACACATGATGTGGTTTGCTGATAAGTAAAACTCAGGCGTTAAGATCTGGCAGGCGTCAGCAACGTCTGTGCAGAGGAACGCACCCAATATCAACCTATACTTACTTCACTTCCCCTGAAGTGCAACGGACATTGCCCCTGCTAAGTAAATGATAAATATCTGCATTAAAGCAAAAAATAAACACATTAATTCTGACCCAAAAATCAACTGCAATAATCAATATCATGAACATTTCAATTAAACATATATCAGTTGTTGGTTTTGAAAACAATCCCACACAGGATTTGGGGCACCACTGATGTACTCCACTCTCTTCCAAAACCAGTAGATGGCAGCATAGACCAGAAAAAATGAGGAATTGGTTATCCCTGAATAGTCTGAGTAGTCAAAACGATATACTTTGCCCCTCCTAGTCTACATTGCTTCATCTGCACCTCCTGTATCCTTCCAGGCTTAATTCTGAATGTGTATAGCCTTTTAAAGTGTTTTATTCAAACAGATACTATGAAATACTAAAATACAGACATCAGAACATATGTAGAACCACAGGAGTTATTGAAAAGGGAGTCGTCATGAGTTTCATGTTGCACCAGAGGGTTATAGTCTTTACCCAGCAATCTCAGAGCCTGGGCAGCACTGCTCTAACAGGCATATCTACATGGGATGAAAGGAGAGAGGAGGAAGAGAGGAGTGGAGCTTACAAAATGTAGACATTGTTTGTAGGGCCGGTCAGAGACATAAATGGTAGGTACTGTATCTATTATGTTGAGATGATACTCTACTGGTCTTGGTGATGAATCTATCGGGGTTATGAAAGTAGGCAAACTGGTGTAAAGCTGGTGTAAGTTGAGGTTTTAACATGTGTAGACCCATCTATTGTGCATGACATGCCCCACAAGGGCGGAATAAGGCCACATTTGATGACTTTCATTGAGTATATTTAAAATACAAAGCAGCTTTACGTATTATGTAGCATTTTAATAAATCTGTTAATTGTTGTATGATAAACCTTTTCCAATCATTGATGAAAGACTTCAAAAAACCTTAAGGAAGTACATCTTCCAAACTGACTTAGTAGAAGTCTATGATCCTCTTTCTCTCTGTTGAACATTCAGGTTATGGAATGGTTAACCCCATATTGTTTATCCCTATTCACTGTATTCCAACTTCAAATCTATCATTTCTTTGAGGTGAAAAGACATCAATAACTACAGCAGAGACCCGGCAAGAAAACAGAACCACACATCTAATTGAGTTCACACTACATGTCACCCAATTGTGAATGTGTGAAGAAACAGTCTCTAGAAGTTGAAAAGATACCTCTGATGGATTTGACTCTTTATATGAAGAAATATTGACATCTAAGCAAGGGATTTCTTTGAGGTTTAGAGATATCAGTCTCCCTTGACTCTGCCATTCATCTGTTCAACCCGTTCCCCTCCACGGTGAACGTTGAACAAATCTGCTGACATTGATCCTGCTTCTCTGCAGACCTAATTTCATTTCAGTCTAGGAAGAGCCGACTATCTTCCAGAATCTTGACAGACAATTGTATTTACTATTTTCTTTTCACAAGCCAATAAAGGAGGAGCAGTTATTGCATCAGATTATATGCATTTTTTTTCATGATTCCAATTTATAACTCTACACTGAATAATGATACAGTTAAGAGATGACAGCCTATGATAAATGGGGCCTCATATAAAACACATTCAGAGTGAAGATTGGCTGGAGATGAATTGCTCACTGATGCAAACTCATGATAAAGCACAGTAAGAGCCACTAGAAGACGTAACAATCTGCTATACATTTTGAAGTGATTTTGCTGGTTAATAAAAGAGCCCAAATTAAAAATATATTTATTCTGAAAAGACGTTGGGGATATCTCCCCTGTCACACACCTATCCCATCCCATGTCATCCTCCCCTTCGTTTGAACCTGAAGCTTTTAAGTCCCCTTCAGTCCCTCTCCAGAGCAGCACAGCGTCTCTGACTCAGTTTTAGAGTATTTGTGATTTCCACCTCGGCATCCGTCAATAGCTTGTCCACAGAGGGAACTCCAGAACAGGCTGATATCACTCATGTTGCTTGGGGAGGCGATTTGAAGTGCATAATGTGGACATACAGAGCTATGACAGACTGCCAGCAATGTAGCATCTACAGCAAGTCCATACTAGTAGACATGGAGGTGGTTGAGTGTGTGTCGCTTTGAAGGGGTTGATGGTATGCCCCTTAGTTGCCCTGGATGGTTTGAGCTGTCTGGCTGGTGTTGGTGAGCAAGGAGAGGCAGGAAGCAGAATATCCAGTGCATGTTATGTATATTAAGACTCTTGGAGCCGGTGCAGGTATTTACAAAATGTACAAAGTACCCAACAAGATACTGGACCAGGCTCAAAGTAATGAATGAATTGATAAATAACTAGTCAACTGAAATACACTATGTACTGTATACAAAAGTATGCAATCTCCACAGACAAACATTGGCAGTAGAATGGCCTTACTGAAGAGCTCAGTGACAATTAACGTGCTCAGTGACAATTAACGTGGCACCGACATAGCATGCCACCTTTCCAACTGTTTGTCTGGAGCTTAATAAAATTGGTTTCCATGGCTGAGCAGCCGCACACAAGCCTAAGATCACCATGCGCAATGACAAGCGCCAGCTGGAGTTGTGTAAAGCTCACCACCATTGGACTCTGGAGCAGTAGAAACGTGCTCTCTGGAGTGATGAATCACGCTTCACGATCTGGCAGTCCAACAGACGAATCTGGGTTTGGCAGATGCACAGTGCTAACTGTGAAGTTTGGTGGATGATGAATAATGGTATGGGGCTGCTTTTCGTGGTTCAGGCTAGGCCCCTTAGCTCCAGTGAAGAAAAATCTTAAACCTACAGCATTCAATGACATTCTATACGGTTTTCTACTTCCAACTTTGTGGCAACAGTTTGGGGAAGGTCCTTTCCTATTTTAGCATGACAATGCCCCTGTGCACAAAGCGAGGTCCATACAGAAATGATTTGTCCAGATCGGTATGCAAGAACTTGACTGGACTGCACAGAACCCTGACCTCAACCCCATCAAAAACCTTTGGGATGAATTGGAACGCCGACTGCGAGCCAGGCCTAATTGCCCAACATCAGTGCCCGACCTCATTAATTGTCTTGTGGTTGAATGGAAACAAGTCCCCGCAGCAATGTTCCAACATCCAGTGGAAAGATTTCCCAGAAGAGAGGAGGCTGTTAAACAGGCAAAAGGGGAGACCAACTCCATATTAATGCCCATGATTTTGGAATGAGATGTTCGACGAGCAGGTGTCCACATACACCTTACATTTAAATTCAGTTTCTCACAATTCCTGACATTTAATTAATCCTAGTAAAAATTCCCTGCCTTAGGTCTGTTCGGATCACCACTTTATTTTAAGAATGTGAAATGTCAGTATAATAGTAAAGAGAATTATATATTTCAGCTTAAATTTCTTTCATCACATTCCCAGTGGGTCAGAAATGTACATACACTGAACTAGTATATGGAAGTATTGCCTTTAAATTGTTTAACTTGGGTCAAACGTTTCAGGAAGCCTTCCACAAGCTTTCCACAATAAGTTGGGTGAAATGTGGCCCATTCCTCTAGACAGAGCTGGTGTAACTGAGTCAGGTTTGTAGACCTTGCTCGCATACGCTTTTTCAGTTCTGTCCACAAATCTTCTATGGGATTGAGGTCAGGGCTTTGTGATGGCCACTCCAATACCTTGACTTTGTTGTCCTTAAGCCATTTTGCCACAACTTTGGAAGTATGCTTGGTCGTCCATTTGGAAGACCCATTGGCGAACAAGCTTTAACTTCCTGATGTCTTGAGATGTTGCTTCAATATATCCACATAATTTTCCATCCTCATGATGCCATCTCTTTTGTGAAGTGCACCAGTCCCTCCTGCAGCAAAGCACCACCACAACATGATGCTGCCACCCCTGTGCTTCACGGTTGGGATTGGTGTCCTTCGGCTTGCAAGCCTCCCCCTTTTTCCTCCAAACATAACAATGATCATTATGGCCAAACAGTTCTATTTTTGTTTCATCAGACCAGAGGACATTTTTCCAAAAAGTATGATCTTTGTCCCCATGTGCTGTTTTTTATGGCTGTTTTGAAGCAGTGTCTTCTTCCTTGCTGAGAAGCCTTTCAGGTTATGTCGATATAGGACTCGTTTTACTGTGGATATAGATACGTTTGTACCTGTTTCCTCCAGCATCTTCACAAGGTCCTTTGCTGTTGTTCTGGGATTGAGTTGCACTTTTCGCACCAAAGTATGTTTTTCTCTAGGAGACAGAACGCGTCTCCTTCCTGAGCGGTATGAATGCTGCATGGTCCCATGGTGTTTATACTTCCATACTATTGTTTGTACAGGTGAACGTGGTACCTTCAGGCATTTGTAAATTGCTCCCAAGAATGAACCAGACTTGTGGAGGTCTACAATTGTTTTCTGCGGTCTTGGCTGATTTCTTTTGATTTTTCCATGATGTCAAGCAAAGAGGCACTGAGTTTGAAGGTAGGCCTTGAAATTATTTGACAGATACACCTCCAATTGACTCAAATGATGTCAATTAGACTATCAGTAGCTTCTAAAGCTATGACATCATTTTCTGGAATTTTCCAAGCTGTTTAAATGCACAGTCAACTTAGTGTATGCAAACTTCTGGCCCACTGGAATTGTGATACAGTGAATTATAAGTGAAATAATCTGTCTGTAAACAATTGACCTTCTCAACCAATTGCTCTGTTTGGCTGGGCGGCCAGCTCTAGGAAGAGTCTTTGTGGTTTCAAACTTCTTCCGTTCCATCAGGATGATGGAGGCCACTGTGGTCTTGGGGACCCTACGGACAATTCCTTCGACCTCATGGCTTGGCTTTTGCTCTGTCATGCACTGTCTTCTGCAATAATTTGACGATACGGATTGAATCCAGCCCTTAGACTAGAAAATAGTACTGCTTTTTTAGACTATCGAAATGATTAATAAAGTTTCTGATTTAGTCTTAATTTTTTACTGTGATATTCAATGTTTGGAAAATGATTTTGTTTAGATTAAATACAGGTTGTGCTGACCATTATTAAACACACATATACACTGAGTATACCAAGGAACACCTTCCATATACTGAGTTGAAGTGCAGTAACTTTTGGGACAGTAACCGAAGGTTGCTTGTTCAAATCCCCAAGCCGGCTAGATGGAAAAATCGTCTGTTCTGCCCTTAAGCAATACAGTAAACCCCCACAACAATTGTTCCCCGGGCACCGAAAACGTGGACGTCGATTAAACCAGCCCCCCGCACCTCTCTGATTCAGAGGGGATGGTTTAAATGTGGAAGACACATTTTGGTTGAATGCGTTCAATTGTGAAACTGACTTGGTATCCCCTTTCCCTTCCCTTTATGAAGCAGATACTCGTTGAGAGCTATGTTTATTGGAAATATTCTGATTCCATGGGCCATGCATATTTGACATTCATAGTCTGACTGAACATGTAAAAAAAGTGGCAGAACTTTTTAAATCATGGTCAAGTGGTAGACAAAGCAGAGGAAAAAGGCTACCACACAAATAAAACCTAAAAAGATAATCAATATTCTTCTACCAAAGCATTGCCAAACAATATCAAACAAGTAGGCCTGTTCTTGTTGGACATACTACAAGTTTTAAGTACTAAGTGCTCTTTTCACTAATCCCGCTATGCCCTCAGATGAACCATCAAACAGGCAAAGCGTCAATACAGAACTAAGATTGAATCCTACTACACCGGCTCTGATGCTCGTTCGAATGTGGCAGGGATTGCAAACTACAAAGGTAGACCCAGCCGCGAGCTGCCCAGTGACGCTAGCCTATCAGATGAGCTGAATGCCTTTTATGCTCGCTTTGAGGCAAGCGACACTGAAGCATGAATGAGAGCACCAGCTGTTCCGGACGATTGTGTGATCACATTCTCCGTAGCCGATGTGAGCAAGACCATTAATCAGATCAACATTCACAAGGCCGTGGGGCCAGACGGATTACCAGGATATGTACACAGAGTATGCGCAGACCAACTGGCAAGTGTCTTCACTGACATTTTCAACCACTCCCTGACCGAGTCTGTAATAACTACATGTTTCAAGCAAACCACCATAGTCCCTGTGCCCAAGAAAGCGAAGGTAACCTGCCTAAATGGATACCGCCCCATAGCACTCTCGTCGGTAGCCATGAAGTGCTTTGAAAGGCTGGTCATGGCTCACAACAAGACCATCATCACGGAAACCCTAGACCTACTTCAATTCGCATACCACCACAACAGATCCACAGATGACGCAATATCAATCACACTCCACACTGCCTTTCCCCACCTGGACAAAAGGAACACCTATGTGAGAATGCTATTCATTGACTACAGCTCAGCGTTCAACACCATAGTGCTCACAAAGCTCATCAGTAAACTAAGGACCCTGGGACTTAACACCTTCCTCTGCAACTGGATCCTGAACTTCCTGACGGGCTTCCCCCAGGTGGTAAGGGTAGGCAACAACACATCTGCCATGCTGATCCTCAACATTGGGGCCCCTCAGGGATGCATGCTTAGTCCCCTCCTGTAATCCCTGTTCACCCATGACTGCGTGACCAAGCACGACTCCAACACCATCATTAAGTTTTTGACGACACAACAGTGATCACAGACAACGATTAGACACCCTATAGGGAGGATGTCAGAGAGCTGGCAGTGTGGTGCCAGGACAACAATCTCTCCCTCAACATGAGCAAGACTAAGGAGCTGATTGTAAACTACAGGAAAAACAGGGCCAAACTCACCCCCATTCACATTGATGGGGGTGGAGTGGAGCGGGTCGAGAGTTTCAAGATCCTTGGTCTCCACATCACCAACTATCATGGTCCAAACACACCAAGACAGTCATGAAGAGGGCACGACAACACCTTATCCCCCCTCAGAAGACTGAAAAATTTTTGCATGGGTCCCCAGATCCTAAAAAAGTCATACCGCTGCACCGTTGAGAGCATCTGGACCGGTTGCATCACCGCCTTGTATGGCAACTGCTCGGCATATGATGCAACTGCTCAGCATGGCGCTACAGAGAGTAATGCGTATGGCCCAGTACATCACTGGGGCCAAGATTCCTGACATCCAGGACCTATTTACTCGGCGGTGTCAGAGGAAGGCCCAACAAATAGTCAAAGACTCCAGTCACCCAAGGCTCCTTAACAGCTTCTACCCCCAAGCCATAAGACTGCTGAACAATTGATCAAATGGCCACTTGGACTATTTACATTGACTCCCCCATCCCCTCTCTGTTTGTACACTGCTGCTACTCGCTGTTTATTATCTATACATAGTCACTTTACCCTTACCTACATGTAAAAATAACCTGTATCCCCGCACATTGACTCGGTACCGGTACCCCCTGCATATAGCCTTCCTATTGTTATTTTTTTGTGTTACTTTTTATTATATTTTTTACTTGTTGTTAAGGACTTGTAAGTAAATATTTCACTGTAAGGTCTGCTACACCTGTTGTTTTCAGTGCATGTGACAAATACAATTTTATTTTATTTGTAAATGTAGTGTACACGGAACACAGAGAATAAATATTTTGGGGTAGGATCCTGCTGCATCTTCAGGTGGCCTATGAAGTGGATGTTTAAGCGCTTGCCCGCCACCCCTAGCCTTTCTTTATTGTTTGGGGCGATGTGCATGGAAAGAGCGATATTGTACACATTTGAATGATAAAAGGTGGCTGGCTAATGAGAAAATGCAAATGAGTTTCCGATGACAGGCAGACAGTGGCCTCAATTTGATGTAGAAACAAGGATGAGGGGAGAAATTAGCGGCGGAGCACATTCAGCTTGACACCTGGGTGACGGATGAGCTCGCCATCATTGTGCTCATGGGTACAGACAGATGCACAGGGTGTCTTTCTGTTAAAGTGTGTGCGTGTGTGTTTGTGTGTGTGAGGGGGGGTCAGAGGAAGCTCATCAGGACAGGTGACACCACATGAAGTGGAGGGGGGGCTCTCTGTCTCCAGGAGAAGTGGCCGATCAAATGCAGGGTGTCAGGGGTTGATAGGGTCGACCTGTCCCAGTGTCTCTGTGAGTGGATGGAAGGCATCCTCCTCATCACTGGTTCTACAGTCCACAGGTAGAATACAGGATGAACACAGGGGGACTACAGCAACACAACATCAAGAAGCAGTAACACACTGTACGAGTGATCATCTACATAGTCGACATAGAAGAGATATGATGATGGAAAGTGATGATGCATCTGGGGTGCTTCTTCCTGTCAATTACATTTCTTAAAATTACTATTTTTATAAGAACACTTTTAATGCAGGTTTCTTCCTAGATTTTGGCTTTTCTAGGGAGTTTTTCCTAGCCCCCATGCTTCTACACCTGCATTGCTTGCTGTTTGGGGTTTTAGGCTGGGTTTCTGTACAGCACTTTGAGATATCAGCTGATCTAAGAAGGGCTATATAAATATTTGATTTGAAAGGGCTAAACTCAACCAAGAATCAGTGGTGTATAATCATGGATGTCAAGGGAAGCCAGGCGTCCCCAACAATGCTAACAAAAATAAAATAAAATAATGTATAATTTATCCTTCGTCTCTCTGTTTCATAATTGTTCTTAAAATCGCAAGTGGTTGAATGTATCTCACCGAAGAAGGCATCCGAGAGTGCAAAACACCACCCATCTGTCTCAGTATGTGTAGCCCAGAAAGAGTCTGACATTGTTGCCGCCCGTAGCATTGAATTCAACAGCAAGGGAAGCTAGCAAGCACTTGGCATCCCTTGATAAAAAAAGTATAAATAAAAGCCAATTAGTGTTGAGCTAAACTGAGTGAGTTCAACTGTGAATGGTCCTGGAGATGGGGATTGTTAGGTGGCTAATAGTATTAGAGAGAAACAAAAACAGGACAAATCTGAGGGGGCACCTGCCCCTGTGCCCCTGTGCTGCCTATGTGCATGACGCCGCTACACACACACACACACACACACACACACACACACACACACACACACACACACACACACACACACACACACACATAAATCAGTACAAAGGACAGCAACATGATATTCAGCTTACCTTGATTAGACTAAGTTGTTTTTTAGTATCTTTAAGTTATCACTGTATAGGTGATTTGATGGTATTGAAGTGTTGAAGTTGAAATGGTGCCGGAATAGTGGAGGCAGCTCCTGATGTCTTGTAGTAACTCTCCATGGTCCTAAATCAATAGGGCCGAGCAAGGTTAATGAAATATGTAATACAAATCTCCAAACTTCTTTTTGTTTTGTTTTAAAGCACTATTAAATGCTCCAGGGCAAATTTCGTTAGCATTTTGGCATGTTTTTCTACATTTAGAACAAAATAACATTTATAAAGCCAACATTATCCTTTAGGTCTGGTACAGCAAATACTTTAAAAAATGTAAGCATATGTTGCAGAATAGTGATTATAATATTTTATTGACAAAAAAATATTGACTCCATCAGTGACGGAGTTCACAAGCCACGACAATAGATACTCAAAACAGACATATTTTTTCCTTTAAAAATAAAAGTTCAATACAAACATTTGTAAAATATGGAAAATTATTAATTTGAAAATCCCCAATACTCATAACCACTCTCAGATCTTTCAGCATTCTGATGGTGTTGACTTTAAACAAAAATCTGATGGAGTTTATGTTTTAAGGAGTTTTTTTGTTTTTTATTCAAGTGGTATACACAGTAGCAATTGTTTTCCTCAGTAGCTTTGACTGAAACCTAATTAAATGCAATATATTTGAACCACCATTCATATTCTATCTTTATCTATCATGCAGATGGAATTGATAGTTAATTGTTGTGACCATGGTGATTCCAACATTGTTTGTTTAAATCTATCAACAGTGGAAAACTTTATAGACCATGAGTGGTCTTGTTGCACTACGTGTAATTACATGAATAAGGGGTCCTTGTTGTATAGTTGACCCTGCTCATTCCTGATTCATTTAGGATTTGAAACAAATCTGACGGAGTTGACCCAATCTCCGGACACATCTCTTAGGAATTACACTTTTGAGAGAAATCATCTTTGAAGTCAGAAGGCTATTGCAAGAAACTTCATAAGAACATTTTTCTGTTAATTTTCATTAATGCCTGTTTGTTTTTTTAAACAACACTTTTTTGGAGACTTTGAAATTGGGATCCTTTGTTTTGGACAAGGGCATAGAGCCGACATGGAAATGAATAATATTGAAAGCATTTAGAAATGTCCTAAAAACAAATCTTTTCCCTTATACAATTCCCCTAAATGTACATATAACGCTCAAATAATGTAACAAAATCAATTTTTTTCAAAGATTGTCTTGACTTTCAAGAATCTCTGAGCTAATTTTCTGCTGTTCTACACAGTTTGCCTGAGGCCGAGAGACATATTTATAGTTTTAACACAAATGTCCTATAATTCTGACGTGTTCACATGCTATCTGGAAACCCCAACCTCAATTAGCCACATCGTTAGATCTCAGCCAATAGAAACAAAGAAACAACTAAACACATGAACACAATTTGCTGTTGAGGTTGAGATGGCGGATAAGTTAACTTTAGAACTGTTAAAGATGTGCAAGTGAATGAGCGACTAAATACATACACAAAACACAACTTGCTCTTAAATAAATAAATAGGATAAAACCAGAATGTCTTCAGGTGAGGAGCCACTTCCTCACACTGAACCTATTCATTCCTGCCAAAATAAAATCCATACTGTATCTCTTTACAACATTTACTGGCAACTGATGTGAGCACATACTCTGTAGATACAGAGAGATATGAAGCTCAGTTATATTGGTGTTAACACTGGACATTTTCACAATGCATACCATTTGAATGAGCGGGCACAGTGCAGGCTTGTGCTATTATGTTTCACAAGCAGTTCTCAGAAATCATTCAGCACACCCAGGGTGAGTGGAAAAGGCATTTGGTAAATAAACACTGTGGAATTCTGTTTTTTTTGTGGGTAAATGCAGTCTGGCTGAGCCCAATTCAAAACCACCCACAGATTTAAGGAGAGACACTATTCAATTCATTACCACTCTACCATGACTTAAATAGATTCAACAACTATGTCCTTATGTCAGAGAATGGTATATTTCCTCAAAGGACGTATCCAAAAGTGTTAAGAATGTTTTGTCTAACTAATGAAAGATTGTTCTGTTATGCATCAAATGCATTTATAGCTAATATCTCCAATCCTCTAATCCCATATATGACCTCTATTCAGGCATAGAAATGAGCTCGGCTCCTACACCATGAAGGGTTTAGAGCCACATCACATATTGTTAGTCCGTCGCAACTTACTACTCCTACACACCATTCTAGAAAGAGAAAAAGGAGGAGAAGGGAAAAGAAAGAGAATGGTTTGTGAAGAGCCAGTCTCCGGTTATCTCAGTTGGTCCCCCCTTGAGATGTTTATCATCCGTAATTACCTGACACCCTGATAGTTCCAGACAACGGGAGCTCTGCTCTCTTCAGCCACTCAGTGACATCCTAGCAACATCCAGTGTCCTCCCCACACAGGCCTTCAGTCCTTGGAGAAGACCCCAGACCAACTTGGAACAACAAGGTCTGAATGGGCCCTGGCCTGGCCTTTGTGTGGCCCCACTGCAGTGTCTCTTTATGTACACAGTCTTTGACGCTGTATGTTTTCTGTCCCTTAATTGCATCGCCCTCTGCTTCTCCCGGTCAATCAATACCTCCTCCACGGTGACATCAGCCTCTCCTTTCACTGGGGCCATTCCAGGTGATAGGAGTTTCGTGGGAGAGTTGGTAAGAAGAAGGCTTCATCATGCCACCGACTCCTGAACCCAGAATGGACGTTTTAAGTACCCCCCCCCCACCCCTCTCCTCGACAGACCCCCCACCCCAAGGGTTATCTGGAGGACTAGAGGTCCAACGGACTCATGGGAGTTGGCCATCAGAGGAGTTTGGGTGATGTTTAGTTTAGTTTAGTTTATTAATTCGACCATTTAAAAAACAAGCACACATAAAACTTGAAAAAGCCACACATGCACATGAATAAAATCATTGAGGATAACACACAATAAAGTCTGGGGACTTATTTCCATTGTGGTCCTCTTGAGACAAGATGGATAGACAAGATGGAACACAGTATGGCAGTGAAATAATAAAACAAAAACATAGAAGAAGAAGATCTATCTCATCATTCCAGTTACCTATCTATTATCAGAAACTGACCAAATAATACATACATTAACAGTGTATAACTTAATCTAAAAACAAGGGTAGACTGGGCCAGCAACATTCAAATTAGGAGATGGTGGAGTTGTACTACTGAGCATCACTCTGGCCCTGTGTCTGCTTTGGCTCCTTCCCAACAGGCCCAATGGACACTTCATGGTGAGTGTGGTTAGTGGTACAATCAGCTCCATCAAAAAATATTTTCCTGAACCTTGAGTCTGGAACATTGAGAGAGGGAGTTGACATGCCTTGACTATCAGTGTGTAAGTGTGACCGATCACATTAGCCAAACGAGGCCTGACCCTCTCCTGTATCCAATTCACCAAATATTCCCTCGAACAGCACGATAACAATGTTTAAACACCGCAGGACATAATGATCTTTTTGTGTACTTTAATAAGGAGACATCTGAATGTTCAGTTGACATAAGCACAGACTAAAAAATGTGGTAGAATGATATTATCCCCTTCATTCTACGCAATTAAAACATTAATGATTAATTGGTCCTAACTAACACAACTGGTATGCAAATTCTGGGATTTTAGAGAGTTAAAGAACACAGGGATTTTTTTTTTGCCAAATGGGAGCCATTTAAAGTCGACCTCTTGAAATGTTATTTTTCAATGCAATGTGATGGCGCTGTTTAATTTGAAGAGGTACTTATCTCAAAGTCAACATCTTACTTCTGTTTTTCTGACGCACGCTTGGTCACCGTATATTAGTTGGTAGCCTGGCAACCACAAGAGCAAAGCTTGAGCAAATGGATATGTTTGCAATATGATGGGCCCGGTGCACTCCTCCAGCACTGACCCCGCCAGCCATTTTGTTGTGGCCCGTGAAGGTGTCAGTTATAAACGTTACCTTGTCTAAGCAGGTGTGCCTGTATGGAGAGGCCTGCCGGCTCTGAGGGGGTCACCAACCCCACACTGTTACCCCCATTTATTTAAATAATGGGCCATTAGGACGGCTGGATGTCCAATGTGAAAGTAGCTGTTTGTGGTTCTGGGATAAAAGAAGTAATTACCTGAGAGGGGACGATGTGCTGCTGCTGCTACTGCTACTCTTCCTCAGCTGGGCTCCAGGGCTTAGACTGAATATACTCCCACCATTAGATGGCGACAGAGAGGGGAGTAGAGAGATGTACAATCTAGTCTAGACCCTGAGGAAAACTGGCATGAGAAGCGCACTTAGAAAGTTGTCTGTAAATCAAAAACCAATATATTGTGATTACTCTGGGGAATGGATATTGAGAAATTAGGAATAGTCCACCATAGTAATAGTGAATAAACTTTGTGATAGCTTAGATACCTCATTCAGGTTCTGTAATAGACACTGAGCTGGTCTATGTGCAGAATAAATATCCTCCCCTTGCCAAATAGCCGCAATCACTTGAATGTCATTCTATTCTATCCCCATGACTGCTGTATTCACATATAATAGTTTCATCACACCAATAGTATTTTATTCAGCCCCAGAGTTCACTGCTTGAAACAACAAGTGAATTACACAAGGTTGGTGGTGAAGACACAAAATGTAAATCATGTCACTGTAAAATTAAGCATAAAGAATAGATTGCTGACAAACTTTTAAGAGATTGAAAATATACTTGTTACTCTTAACAGACATTGTTTATTCTTATTCAGCTTCCTACAATATTAAACTTAGGTGAGCATGTAGAATCGTGTTTTATATTGCGTTAAGCAAGACATTTAGCTAGCTTAGCAATGCACAAATGGTTACTTTTAGTCGATATTATAACCCCCCTTGCTGTCTAGAACCCATAGCTCAAGAGGGCCTTGCCATGCAGTCAAAGGAAAATGTGGATGGGCCTTACCTTTTTAATGGAGTTGTATTCATATAAACCAACAAGATGGCCAATTAAAGATGAGTTCTCAGTCATTAATTTGCCCTTGGAGGTTTATTTTTCAATTGATATCACTTTATAAAGGCGTCCTTTCAATTTTTTATAATGGGAGTCCAATTTTATTACCTCCTCTAATGGATTTCTATCTATCTTCACCACTTTCAAAAAAAGTTTTCACCTCTCCACAAAACGTGTTAATTGCTATCGTGGGCCTGCATAAAAGAATATCTACAACTTAATTATCCTGATATGTTGGCTGCCCATCTGTAAAAGCAACACTGACATTTATAAATTGCATTTTCCCTTTTCTGCTTTTATTTTGGACACATTGTTAATCAAAAGGCTTCAGAAATGTGCAGATGGGTAATGCTTGCTTCTTTAAGGATTGGTCTGGTTCAAGGTGAGTGTTACATCCTTTTGGGCCCTCCTGTTTCACTCCATTGTGCTCTATGAGTGATGTATCTGGATTGGATCTTGATGTTTCACTGTGCACCATACGGACTACTTTCGGAAGCCTATGAACACACACATAAATGCTCAAAAACACACTATAAGGTCGACAATGCAGAGAGGCAAGCACTGATTACCAGGCGTGACTCACAGATGAGTAGTCATTGTTGATTTCAGCACCATCTAAGGTCCAAAAAGGCTTTTATTTTCACGTCAACATGTTTGAGATCAGAATATAAACCCTGAGACTCTGGTAGTTATCAAAAACTAGATTACTGTATGCTTAGTGCTTACTATGTCAGATTTAGTATATGCCTACATTTTTAGCATATGTAATACATAGGAACTGTTATCAAGAATAATAAGACAAAAATACAGTTGATACTAGTACAATATGCCTTCTACAGATACAGATATAGGGTATATACTGTAGGTTTATACAGTTCCCGGAAGGCAGGGGGGGGGCTATAATATCTAATAAAAATAACAATTAGTTCATTTCTAAGTGAGCTAAATGTCTTGCTTAAAAATTCTACAGGACTTCTTCTTGACAGAAGACAACTTAATCACATGCAATCACATTTCAAGGGTATTTCACTTGTCATCATTGAACAATTGGCCGTTATCCGAAAGAGCATTGTCATAAAATTCTTTAGAGCTCCATATCATTTAATCTGTTCTCGAGTGAAACATTTTATAGGATTCTTCTTTGTATTAGTGAACAAAGTAGATTAGTCTTTTCCTACCTTCAAAGGCACTTCGATAAAGCTCTCAATATACTTTCAAATGTAGCTTTAAAAGAGATTGGATATGAAGTACACATTACATAATAGGCCTAATACTCTATGTTGTGTATGCATAAGATAATTATTTGTTTGAAGACTCTTTATATCAACTATGAAGTCCAAGTCATGTAAATGTGCCATGAAATGAATCACGTTAAGTGCTAACCAAAACAAAGGCTAGTTGAAAGTGCAAGTGATGCTGTTATAATGATGTTGTGACAGTAGCGTAACCAGATATTCATTAGGGTGGGCCAGCAAAAATGTGGGTGTGCCCCCTCCCCAAAAATGAATAATTTTATTCTACACATTTTGTCATGAGGCTGAGAGAAAATCTTGCTGTTTTGATGCTAATTTCCTGCAATTCTACACATTTTGCGATGAGGCAGAGAGGAAAATGTACAGTTTTATAGCTAGTCTCATACTATTCTACACATTTTGCAATGAAGCTGAGAGAAAATGTTGCATTTTAAAGCTAATTAAAGCTGCAATATAGATGTGTTGACTGTGATAAAGGCACTGGATTATGCACTGTCTTATTTTCTAAATGAACAAATGAAATAAGCAGTGGCATGATGCATAAAGCCATAGAAGCACAGTGACAGCCTCAATGTGGTCATATTCGTGGCTTATTGAGGGTGTAGCTTTTAGTTAGCTACTTTTTGGCCACCCATCCCATGAGGGTAAATGTCATTCCAGTTCATCTAAATGTCATTTTAGTCCACTGCTTGCTATGAATTCTATCTGATTGTTTTTGTATGTTTAGGTAAAAAAGACAAATAATGTCCTGTTTGGAACATTGGCAAGTAGAGACCCACTGTGCACAGACGTTAGTGCAACATCTAGTTTTGATTTACAGTTGGTTGAGTTGTCAACTAACATGAATTCAATGTGAAATCAACAAAAGAAAATTCACCCTGTCATTGGATTTAGGTACAAATTTGAGTGAATAATGTTAAATTCCATTACATTGATGACTTTTTGCAAATCCAATCAATTTTCGACATTGATTCAACATCATCACATAATTTTTGTTGTTGTTGAAATGACGTGGAAAGAACATCGATTCAACCAGTTTTTGCACAGTGGGCTTGACTCCCCAGTGTGTAGGCCCATGCCTTCATGGCTGTGTTATAATAATGTCAACAAAAATTAACCTCTACAACCACATTCAACCATCTTTACACATCCATAGTTTATTATTCTATGGAGAAGCATTACTGTATTACTGCTAGCACACCACTACATATCCACAGCACAAATGTACAATACCACTATACATCAATATTAAAATGTAAGTGTGTGTACAGTGTGTGTGCTAGCATGTGTGTGTTCCTGTATGTCTCTTCACAGTCTGAGTTGTTCCATAAGGTGTAGTTTTATCTGTTTTTTCTATAAAATTTTACTGCTTGCATGAGTTACTTGATGTGGAATAGAGTTCCGTGTAGTCATGGCTCTGTGTGGGACTGTGTTTCCCGGAGTCTATTCTGGACCTGGGGACTATGAAGAGACCCGTGGTTGCATGTCTTGTGGGGTATGCATGGGTGTCTGAGCTGTGCACTAGTCGCTTGAGCAGACAACTCGGTACTTGCAACATGTCAATCCCTCTGACAAAGACAAGTAGTGATGCGGTCAATCTCTCCTCTACTTTTAACCAGAAGAGATGGACATCTATGTCATTGATGTTAGCTCTCTGTGTACAATTAAGGTTCAAGGTGTGCTGCTCTGTTCTGGGACAACTATAATTTGCCTATGGCCCTCTTTGTGGCACTTGACCATATGATTGGACAGTAGCCCAGGTGCGACAAAACTAGGCCTGTATGACTTGTTTTGTTGATAGCCTTGTCAAGAAAGCAGAGCAGTGCTTTGTAATGGACATACCTCTCCCCATCTCAGCTACAATTGCATCAATATGTTTTTACAATGACAGTTTACAATTCAGGGTCACACCAAGCAGTTTAGTCTCCTCAACTTGCTCAATTTCCAAATTATCCATTACAAGATTAAGTTGAGGTTTAGGGTTTAGCAAATGGTTTGTCCCAAATATAATGCTTTTAGTTTTGGAAATATTTAGCATTAGCTTATTAGTCACCCTTTGTTAAGGGTTGCAGTGATTTCACTTGCTGTGGTAGCAGACGTGTATAATGTTGATTCATCGGCATACATAGATAACACAGGCTTTGCTCAGTGCAAGTGACAGGTAATTAGTAAGATTGGAAAAAGTAAGGGGCCTAGCAAACTGCCCTGGGGAATGCCTGACTCTACTTGGATTATGTTGGAGAGGCTTCCATTAAAGAAAATCCTCTGTGTTCTGTTAGACAGTGAACTCTCGATCCACAATATAGCAGGGGATGTAAAGACATAAGACGTGTTTTTCCAGCAGCAGATTATGAACGAAAATGTCAAAAGCGGCACTGAAGTCTAACAAAACAGCTCCCACAAGCTTCTTATTATCAATTTATTTTAGCCAATCATCAATCATTTGTGTAAGTGCTATCTGTACATGTTGAGTGCACCTACCTATAAGCATGTTGAAAGTTAGATGTTTACTGTTAAATAGCACTGTATCTGGTAAAACACAATTTTTTATAAAAGTTGACTAAGGGTTGGTAGCAGGCTGATTGGTTGGCTGTTTGAGCCAGTAAAGGGTGCTTTGCTATTCTTGGGTAGCAGAATGACTTTTGCTTCCCTCCAGGCCTGAGGGCACACACTTTCCTGTAGGCTTAGATTAAAGAGTGGGCAAATAAGAGTGGCAATAAGGTCTGCTATCATTCTCAGTAGTTTTCTATCCAAGTAAGCAGACCAAGGTGGCTTGTCATTGTTGATAGACAATAATCATTTTTTCACCTCTTCCACACTGACTGTCTGGAATTCAAAATTACAACGCTTGTCTTTCATACTTTGGTATGTTATGAATGGATAAGTAGATTCAGAGTTTGTTGTTGTAATGTCATGCCTAAGTTTGCTGATCTTGTCAATTATTTTTTTATTTCACGTAGTTGGAAATATAAATGTGTTTTGTGATGAATCAATCATCTGATTCAATGAAGGATGGAGCTGTGTTTGCGTTTTTGCCCAAAATTGTATTTAAGTTGCTCCAAAGCTTTTTACCATCATTCTTTATATAATTTATCTTTGCTTATTTGTAAAGTTTCTTATTCTTTTTGTTTAGTTTAGTCACATGACTTCTCAATTTACAGCACGTTTGACGATCAGCTGTGCAGCCAGACTCATTTGCCATTCCTTTTTCCTCATCCCTCTCAACCACACCATTTGTCAGTTCCACATCAAGCCACAAGGATTTAGCAGTTTTTACCATAATGCTTATTCGTAACAGGAACAAGCCTTTTCATACAATGCATTCGGAAGTGTTCTGAAGTGGCTTTCTCCACATTTTGTTATGTTACAACCTTACTCAAAAATTAATGACATTTTTTTTGTTCTAATCAATCTACACACAATGCCCAATAAAGACAAAGCAAACGCTTTTTTGTTGTTGATTTTTTGCTAATGTATTAAAAATAAAAAACAGAAATATCTTATTTAAGTAAGTATTCAGACCCTTTGCTATGAGACTCGAAATAGAGCTCAGGTGAATCTTGTTTCCATTGATCATCCTTTAGATGTTTCTACAACTTGATTGGAGTCCAACGTAGAGCTCCGAGACAGGAACGTGTCAAGGGAAAGATCTGGGGAAGGGTACCACAACATTTCTGCAGCATTGAAGGTCCCTAAGAACAGTGGCCTCCATCATTCTTAAATGGAAGAAGTTTGGAACCACCAACACTCCTTCTAGAGCTGGCCACCAGGCCTTACTGAGCAATTGGGGTAGAAGGGCCTGGGTCAGGGAGGTGACCAAGAACCTGATGGTCACTCTGACAGAGCTCCAGAGTTCCTCTGTGGAGATGGAAGAACCTTCCAGAAGAACAACCATCTCTGTAGGACTCCACCAATCAGGCCTTAATAGTAGATTAGCCAGACAGAAGCCACTCCTTAGTAAAAGGCACATGACAGCCAGCTTGGAGTTTGCCAAAAGGCACCTAAAGGAATCAGACCATGAGAAACAAGATTCTCTGGTCTAAAGAAAACAAGATTAAACTCTTTGGCCTGAATGCCAAGCATCACACCTGGAGGAAACCTGGCACTATCCCTACAGTGAAGCATAGTGGTGGCAGCATCATGCTGTGTGGATGTTTTTCAGCAGCAGGGACTGTGAGACTAGTCAGGATCGAGAGAAAGATGAACAGAGCAAAGTACAGAGAGATCCTTGATGAAAAGGTTCACCTTCCAACAGGACAACGACCCTAAGTACACAACCAGGACAACATAGGAGTGGCTTCAGGACAAGTCTCTGAATGTTCTTGAGTGGCCCAGCCAGAGCCCGGACTTGAACCTGATCGAACATTTCTGGAGAGACCTGAAAAATATCTGTGCAGCAATGCTTCCCATCCAACCTGACAGAGCTTGAGAGGATCTGCAGAAAATAATTGCAGAAACTCCCCAAATACAGGTGTGCCAAGTTTGTAGCATCATTCCCAAGGCTGTAATCACTGCCAAAAGTGCTTCAACAAAGTACTGAGTAAAGGGTCTGAATACTTATGTAAATGTAAAATTTCTGTTTGAATACATTTGCACAAATCTCTAAAAACCAGTTGTTGGTTTGTCATTATGGGGTATTGTGTGTAGATTGATGAGAGGAGAAATGATTTAATCCATTTTAGAATAACGCTGTAACGTAACAAAATGTGGAAAAGGTCAAGGGGTCTGAATACTTTCCAAATACACTGTAAATGTGTTATGTGCAGCGTCTGGTTGCTCCTCATTACACAGACTGCCAAATATTCTTTAGGTCTTCAACATAGAAATCATTACAAAACATCTTGTATGATCTCTTATACACCACAGTGCCTTCAGAAAGCATGTATACCATTTGACTTATTCCACCTTTGGTTACAGCCTGAGTTCAAAATGGATTAATTCAACAAAATAAATCTCACCCATCTACACACAATACCCCATAATGACAAAGTGAAAACCTTTGAATTAGAGAGTAGGTAAAGTTACTCCTATTAGAGAGATGGTGAAAGAGCCAGTTCCTCAGTTTAGGGTACGTTAATGTTGATTGGAGATGAACCATTTTTGCAATTCTGTGCCATGTCACCCAGCTGTGATTATCCAATTTACTGTCATTTTATCCCAAACAAAATGTGCTCTGGAAATAATAATAAACATGTATACAATGGCATCAATACTAAGATAAGGCACATTCATTTAGCAATAACAAAACAAGTTATACAGCTCTCATCTGTTATAATAATCCAATGACTGAAATGAACATACAATTAGCAAGCAAGATCAGACTAACCAGCAAACAATTAAAGGTGAAATGTTTACTAACAATGTTAGATAGTTTGCGTCAAAACGAGATACAGAATGCTGTAATAATGATGAAAAATGTTAACTATTGACAACTTTGTCAGTAAAACAGGGGGAAAACAAATACCTTACTTACATTACTGCTATTCACGCACAGTGATTAATAAATTGGTCAGAATTGTTTTTGATTTGTGTTCACAAGTAGTAAGTGGCGAGCTGCACTTGTTAATGAACTGAACATTTCTTTTTTTTTCTTTTTTTTTTACTTTTTTTTTTAAATTCAAAATACAGGTCAACAATTTACATTCTTACATCATACAAAACAGAATGCAGGTATTAACGAGAAAATACTAAATCAAACAAAAGATATTAAAAAAATAAACAATTCCAGTGCAATTGTAATCACTCTGAAAAAATCTTATTGTTATTGTTCACAAGGGTTAATGTTTTAATAAAATCTAATTCAATCAAAAATATATATTTGGTATAGAATTTTGGAATTTTTGTTTGCTTATGAAGTATTTCGCAAACAAGAATAAAAAAATGCACAATAATTTCAGTGGTCTTGTTATCATTGCAATAGTAACATATTATATCTTTCATGTCAAAAACATAGGTAGTGTTCATAATGGTAAATAAGTATTTTGCAAGGTTTTCCCAAAATTCTGACACAAATTTACATTCAAAGAACAAGTGAGACAGATTCTCACCTTCTTTTTCACAGAAAACACAGATATCGTTAATTGCCACAAATTTGGATATCATAGAATTACATGGATATATCTTATGTAAAATTGCACTTCCTTAACTTTGTTTGGTATACAATATTTGTAAGGACTTAACCATGCATTTTTCCAGACAATGTCAGGAATAAGCGTGTTCCAGAAAAACTTTCTTCTCGGTGTAAGTTGGTTTTGTGAATGAAGAATGTGTCTTATATATTTATTACAACAAGATTTATCAAGTAAGCCCACGCATTCCAATCTGAGTTCTGGATAAACTTTGTGATCATTACCAAAGCTCAGATGAGTTTTCATTAGTGTAGTTAGACCACTGGGAAGGCTTTGATCACAGAAAAAACTCTCTCTATTGGAAACTCTTTCGATGTTATAAATTGTTCATATGTGAGAATATTACCGTTGTTGTCAAAAACATCAAGAACAAAATCAACATTCCTCTCATGCCAGCTGGGGTAGAACAATGACTTATTCCTTATAGTTATGTCTGAATTATTCCACAAAAGAGTTTTATGTGGGGAAAAATTGTGCAGGAAACATATTTTCCAGGCCATTAAAGCTTGTTGGTGAAACCTAGCCAATTTAGCAGGTAATCTTTCAGGAATATAATTACATTTCAGTAAAAATTGAAGACCTCCCAACTAATTAAAAACATTGTTTGGAATGAAATACCATATTGAACCAGTTTATCTTGAAGTGTTATTTATGTCAACAAAATCCAACACTTCTAGTCCACCTTCAGCTCCTTTGTTAGAAAGGACTGACTTTTTAGTTTGTGAGACATATTTTTCCAGATGAAGTCAAGAAAGATCTTGATCTCTTTACAAGTAGCAGGATTTACACATAACGATAATGAGGGGTACACAAAACGAGACAGAAGTACTTGCCCAAGTATAGAAAGATCTCTTTGGAGCCAATTATTGACTACATTTTTGGCTTTCTTAATTTTAGGATAGATATTCAAATGTTGTCTGACAAAGTGGTTTTTTGACAGATGTATTCCTAAATATTTAACACAGTCCTTTACAGGAATATTTTCTATTTCTTTGTCATTAAAGTCAAATAAACATAAGATTTCACATTTAGAAACATTCCGTTTTTATCCTGATGCAATAGGTCAATGAACTGAACACTCTGTCAGCTTCTGATAGCAGTGACATCATCACTGAGTTCTTAAAGAGACAGGCTTTCTTAAAATGTTTTGAGAAATTTCAGCAAATTTGATGAAAATGAAATACAGAAATATCTCATTTACTTACAGTACCAGTCAAAAGTTTGGACACATTCAAAGGTTTTTCAATCTTTTTTTATATTTTCTACATTGTAGAATAATAGTGAAGACACCAAAACTATGAAATAACACAAATGGAATCTTGTAGTAACAAAAAAAGTGTTAAACAAATCAAACCATATTTTATATTTTGCATTATTCAAAATTGCCACACTTTGCCTTGATGACAGCTTTGCACACTCTTGGCATTCTCTCAACCAGCTTCAGGGGTATTGTTTTTCCAACTGTCTTGATTGAGTTCCCTCATTTTCTGAGCACTTGTTGGCTGCTTTTCCTTCACTCTGTGGTACAACTCATCCAAAACCATCTCAATTGGGTTGAGGTCAGGTGAATGTGGAGGCCAGGTCATCTGATGCAGCACCATCACTCTGCTTGTCAGGCATAGGTGTATAGGTGGCAGGGAAGTCAGGCGCAGGAGAGTCAAACGGAGTGTAAAATGGAGTCTTTTAATAAAGTCCACGTAACGTGCTCCATAACACTAAAATGTACATATATCAACAAACATGGGTACGAGGACCCGACGCGCACCTATACAACATAAATCTACACTGACAATAAAACAATCTCTGACAAAGACATGAGGGGAAACAGAGGGTTAAATACACAACAGGTAATGAATGGGATTGAAAACAGGTGTGTGGGAAGACAAGACAAAACCAATGGAAAATGAAAAATGGATCAATGATGGCAAGAAGACCGGTGACGTCGAACGCCGAGCACCGCCTCAACAAGGAGAGGCAACAACTTTGGCAGAAGTCGTGACACTGCTTCATGGTCAAATAGCCCTTACACAGCCTGGAGGTGTGTTTTGGGTCATTGTCCTGTTGAAAAAAAAAAATTGTCCCACTAAGCGCAAACCAGATGGGAGGGCGTATCGTTGCAGAATGCTGTGGTACCCATGCTGATTAAGTGTGCCTTGAATTCTAAATAAATTACTGACAGTGTCACCAGCAAAGCACCCCAACACCATCACTCCTCCTCCACCATGCTTCACGGTGGGAACCACAAATGCGGAGATCATCCATTCACCAACTCTGTGACACGCTGGTTGGAACCAAAAATGGCAAATTTGGACTCATCAGACCAAAGGACAGATTTCCACCAGTCTAATGTCCATTGCTTGTGTTTCTTGGCCCAAGCAAATCTCTACTTATTATTGGTGTCCTTTAGTCATTTAGTACTCTGTGAAGCATTTATTTGGGCTGCAATCTGAGGTGCAGTTAACTCTAATTAACTTGTGTTTCTTGGCCCAAGCAAATCTCTACTTATTATTGGTGTCCTTTAGTCATTTAGTACTCTGTGAAGCATTTATTTGGGCTGCAATCTGAGGTGCAGTTAACTCTAATTAACTTATCCTCTGTAGCAGAGGTAACTCTGGGTCTTCCTTTCCTGTGGCAGGTCCTCATGAGAGCCAGTTTCATCATAGCGCTTGATGGTTTTTGCGACTGGCCCTCCGATTTGACACACTGAACTCTATCTGAGAAGTAGTTGGTGAACCAGGCGAGGCAGTCATTTGAGAAACCAAGGCTGTTGAGTCTGCCAACAAGAATGCGGTGATTGACAGAGTCGAAAACCTTGGCCAGGTCGATGAATACAGCTGCACAGTATTGTTTTTTATCGATGGCGGTTATGATATCGTTTAGGACCTTGAGCGTGGCTAAGGTGCACTCATGACCAGCTAGGAAACCAGATTGCATAGCGGAGAAGGTACGGTGGGATTCAAAATGGTCGGTGATCTGTTTGCTAACTTGGCTTTCGAAAACTTTAGAAAGGCAGGGTAGGATAGATATAGGTCTGTAACAGTTTGGGTCTAGAGTCGTTCCCTTTGAAGAGGGGGATGACTGCGGCAGCTTTCCAATCTTCAGGGATCTCAGGCGATACAAAAGAGAGGTTGAACAGGCTAGTAATAGGGGTTGAAACAATTGCAGCTGATAATTTTAGAAAGAGAGGGTCCAGATTGTCGAGCCCAGCTGATTTGTCGGGGTCCAGATTTTGCCGCTCTTTCAGAACATCTGCTATCTGGATTTGGGTGAAGGAGAAATAGGGGAGGCTTGGGCAAGTTGCTGTGGGGGGTGCCGAGCTGTTGACCAGGTTAGGGGTAGCCAGGTAGAAAGCATGGCCAGTCGTAGAAAAATTCTTATTGAAATTCTCAATTATTGTAGATTTATCGATGGTGACCGTGTTTCCTAGCCTCTGTGCAGGGGGCAGCTGGGAGGAGGTGCTGTTATTCTCCATGGACTTTACAGTGATCCAGAACCTTGTGGAGTTTTTGCTACAGGATGCAAATTTCTGATTGAAAAAGCTAGCCTTGGCTTTCCTCACTGCTTATGTACAGTGCCTTGCGAAAGTATTCGGCCCCCTTGAACTTTGCGACCTTTTGCCACATTTCAGGCTTCAAACATAAAGATATAAAACTGTATTTTTTGTGAAGAATCAACAAGTAGGACACAATCATGAAGTGGAACAACATTTATTGGATATTTCAAACTTTTTTAACAAATCAAAAACTGAAAAATTGGGCGTGCAAAATTATTCAGCCCCTTTACTTTCAGTGCAGCAAACTCTCTCCAGAACTTCAGTGAGGATCACTGAATGATCCAATGTTGACCTAAATGACTAATGATGATAAATACAATCCACCTGTGTGTAATCAATTCTCCGTATAAATGCACCTGCACTGTGATAGTCTCAGAGGTCCGTTAAAAGCGCAGAGAGCATCATGAAGAACAAGGAACACACCAGGCAGGTCCGAGATACTGTTGTGAAGAAGTTTAAAGCCGGATTTGGATACAAAAAGATTTCCCAAGCTTTAAACATCCCAAGGAGCACTGTGCAAGCGATAATATTGAAATAGAAGGAGTATCAGACCACTGCAAATCTACCAAGACCAGGCCGTCCCCCTAAACTTTCAGCTTATACAAGGAGAAGACTGATCAGAGATGCAGCCAAGAGGCCCATGATCACTCTGGATGAACTGCAGAGATCTACAGCTGAGGTGGGAGACTCTGCCCATAGGACAACAATCAGTCGTATATTGCACAAATCTGGCCTTTATGGAAGATTGGCAAGAAGAAAGCCATTTCATAAAGATATCCATAAAAAGTGTTGTTTAAAGTTTGCCACAAGCCACCTGGGAGACACACCAAACATGTGGAAGAAGGTGCTCTGGTCAGATGAAACCAAAATTGAACTTTTTGGCAACAATGCAAAACGTTATGTTTGGCGTAAAAGCAACACAGCTCATCACCCTGAACACACCATACCCACTGTCAAACATGGTGGTGGCAGCATCATGGTTTGGGCCTGCTTTTCTTCAGCAGGGACAGGGAAGATGGTTAAAATTGATGGGAAGATGGATGGAGCCAAATACAGGACCATTCTGGAAGAAAACCTGATGGAGTCTGCAAAAGACCTGAGACTGGGACGGAGATTTGTCTTCCAACAAGACAATGATCCAAAACATAAAGCAAAATCTACAATGGAATGGTTCAAAAATAAACATATCCAGGTGTTAGAATGGCCAAGTCAAAGTCCAGACCTGAATCCAATCGAGGATCTGTGGAAAGAACTGAAAACTGCTGTTCACAAATGCTCTCCATCCAACCTCACTGAGCTCGAGCTGTTTTGCAAGGAGGAATGGGAAAAAATGTCAGTCTCTCGATGTGCAAAACTGATAGAGACATACCCCAAGCGACTTAGAGCTGTAATCGCAGCAAAAGGTGGCGCTACAAAGTATTAACTTAAGGGGGCTGAATAATTTTGCACGCCCAATTTTTCAGTTTTTGATTTGTTAAAAAAGTTTGAAATATCCAATAAATGTTGTTCCACTTCATGATTGTGTCCCACTTGTTGTTGATTCTTAACAAAAAAATACAGTTTTATATCTTTATGTTTGAAGCCTGAAATGTGGCAAAAGGTCGCAAAGTTCAAAGGGGCCGAATACTTTCGCAAGGCACTGTATATTGGTTCCTAACTTCCCTGAAAAGTTGCATATTGCAGGGGCTATTCGATGCTAATGCAGTACACCACAGGATGTTTTTGTGCTGGTCAAGGGCAGCCAGGTCTGGAGTGAACCAAGGGCTATATCTGTTCTTAGTTCTACATTTTTTGAATGGGGCATGCTTATTTAAGATGGCGAGGAAATCACTTTAAAAAAATATCCAGGCATCCTGTACTGATGGAATGAGGTCAATATCCTTCTAGGATACCTGGGCCAGGTCGATGAGAAAGGCCTGCTCGCTGAAGTGTTTTTGGGAGCGTTTGACAGTGATGAGGGGTCGTCATTTGACCTCGGACCCATTACAGATGCAGGCAATGAGGCAGTGATCTCTGAGATCCTGGTTGAAGACAGCAGAGGTGTATTTAGAGAGCAGGTTGTTCAGGATGATATCTATTAGGGTGCCTGTGTTTAGAGATTTAGGGTTGTACCTTGTAGGTTCCATGATAATTTGTGTGAGATTGAGGGCGTCTAGCTTAGATTGCAGGATGGCAGGGGTGTTAAGCATGTCACAGTTTAGGTCACCTAACAGTATAAACTCTGAAGATAAATGGGGGGCAATTAATTCACATACGGTGTCCAGGGCATAGCTGGGGCTGAGGTAGGTCAATAACAAGCGGCAACAGTGAGAGACTTATTTCTGGAAAGGTGGATTTTTAAAGTAGAAGCTCAAACTGTTTGTGCACAGACCTGGATAGCATGACAGAACTCTGCAGGCTGTCTCTGCAGTAGATTGCAACTCCACCTCCTTTGGGAGTTCTATCTTGGCAGAAAATGTTGAAGTTGGGGATGGAAATTTCAGAATTGAGAGTCCAAAAATATAATAGGCTCCCACTGGCCTTATTTCCATGAGGCCATCTTTTGTGCAATGGCCTTCTGATATTGTACATGCTTGTCCTTTATTCAATATCATCCCATGTCCATGTTGTCCATATATTATGTAGGTTTAGGAATGTATACAATAATTCTATATGAGCTTCCTCTCTCCACTATTTCACTGTGAACCTATGGCGTTGAGGCAAACCAAATATTTGATCACTGCACAGCTTTTTAAGTTGAAACTCCAAAGTGGTCCTTAAGGGCTAGAGTGCGCGAGCAAGGACTGGCCCACTTACCTGGGATGGATCTGGCCTTGGTCTGGCTAAGGATTGTTTCCCGATCAATGGCAAGGTGACTGGCTGCAACTGCAAAAGATAGAAACCTCTCTGAAACCCCTATCTCTCCATTCATTTAGTGCGTTATCCTGTGAACCCCCCCGTGGGGAATAGTTTGGTACATGACTGCTCCGAGAGACCATCAGATCCCAGCATTTCCATTTCATTGTGACAGTCTGCTTGCTCTTTACGCAGTTAATTTTTTTCTCTGGCTTCTCCACCCATTATAAACACCTCTGCAACAGTGAGCAAGACATTGTTGAGCTGGTCACAACCGTGTGCCTTGATACTGCTCTTCAGTTTTCACCATGGTAAACACTTATTGTCCACCTTGATGGAAAATGACAGTGTGGAAGTGAAAGAGCACCTAACAACGCTCCTCCCTCAATATACATTGCTTATCGAACCTCACTGTTTTGAAAGCCTCATCGTACAGATGTGGTCCATGTCTAACAATTGGTAGACAACTATTGAAAGCCTTAATGTTTTAAGTATATTAATTGGAAGGCATTTCAACAGTGACCATGTAGCAAATCCTGGAAGTGTACTCACCATTCCACTGTAAATGTGTTTCGTAAATGTGTTTTGCTCGTCTTTCCATTGCTCACTGGTCAAAAATATGGTTTGCACCATTCAATGAGACAGTGTGAGTGCTGGTTTTCATTCCAGCCAATTACAGCATTTAAGAATTTAATGTAGTACTTTGTCAATGGCAACAATTGTTGCTCAACGTTGCCTTTTCAGTACAGTGTGTGACTCAGTATGTAACCAAGTAAGCCAGAAACAATCTGAATTTTGAGTTTGATGCCATTAGTTAAAGGCCTTGAGTATGGCATGTACTGTATGTATGTGTCTGTATTTGGCATGTAATGTGTGTCTCAAGACTCAAGACTCATGTGGCAAAAGGTCCCTACCTACGCTATACAGGAAAATGTCTTGAGTTGTTTATTGAAGTTACTGGCCTAACCCTGAACAAAAAGCATTCCACGCCAAGAGTTATTCATTTCAAAATCTCCACCCAAGATACATGTACTTTAAGTTCCATCCAAGGTGCTTGATTCAAACGTGTTGATGGAGAATGCCAGATGTGACGTAGCATTTTAGACTCATTTCTTTGGAAACACTTTATGACTTCACTGAGTCTCTCTCTCTCTCCAGCCATCGTCTCCTTACCTTTGCCTTTCCAAGAGGAACTGTGAGAGGATGGATTTTTTGACCCAGCACTCCACAGCTCCTCTCTTCCCACATTGTGCCACCACCACACAATAAGTGATAGTATTCTCCAATCTCTTGAACCAACCAGTCTATGTAAAACAAGGCTTTTATTTCTACTTTCTCTCTCAGCTCTTAGTGGGCCAAAGACTTCCATTCATCAGGACTGGCACCCATGGCTAGGACTCCTAGTACCTCACCTCTATGAGTGCATTTATTGCTGAGGAAAGATTGCTGGGCCTTTTAATAGGAGAGGCCTGTCTATGATACAAACCAATGGTAATGTATATTAACAACTCCCAGACCAGGAGTCTCAGCCACTCTGCAGGGCTCACACAAAACCACACAAGTGTGCCCTCACGTTGATTAAACATTTTCTCCGAAAGTGCATCTTCCCGTGAAAATCAACCCCACTTTCCCTGGCATTTGTGAGAGGAGAAGCTCTCCCTCTCTCAGCTCTCCTCGAGTGGTCGATATATTAAAACTTGAACAGATTGATTTGAGAATGCCATGCCGTCGGTGTCTTGATATGGCCGTTGACTACATCTGAAGTGTCTTAGTCATCGGGCTTCAGACCAGGGATTGATAATAGCTTGACCGCTGGGCCTATCTTATTCATCCTTGTTCAGGAGGTGTTGTATTTAGTCAACAGAGCACTTATGATGAATCTCAAACAGCGCAAGGGGATTCACAGTGCGGTTGAGTGGAAGGTATTTCTCACTCCTCGGGACCTCATGAATACATCCCAACTCTAACTAACTACTTTGGCTTAATGTGGAATTTGAAAAGTGGGATGAGGCCAATTTATTTATTTGTATTCCCAATGACGTAGCTATACTCTTGAACATGATGATGGCAGGGAGGATAATCTTAGTCTTTCAGCAGTAAAGTGGCTGTGCACAAAACCCCCATCAGTAATGTATTCTGTATTGATTGATGGTCTCTCCTGCAGTACTAGGCAACAGCATTATTATCATGCAAAGATTCCAAACTGCCCACAATAAAATCATTGTGCCTTGATTCAAGTTGTCCTCACCCAGGGTGTCATAATACCACAGCTGATGATGCTTCATATCACTTTCTTCACAGCAATCATTGGCATCCCTGCCTCATCCTTACAATAGATATAGCTACGTAGTCCTGTTAATGCAATCTGCTAAAGTTTTCTGAACTAAAGACATTTCTCAATCCATGCTATATCATTTAGATATCTATGATTAGATATTCTATTTGATTTTAAATTCAGTTGGCACCAAATGTCACAAGACACCCCACTGTATTATGAATATAGTTTTTTATATCCAGCTAAAATATCATTTTTTAAACTTATTTCCTATGATTCTTGAGTCATATATAAATGTCCGCCATGTTTACAACTTAGTCTACATATGAATATTATAACGAAGCCTGCATGATGACCGACTAACGTTCTACCACCGTGATCGTAACCCTGCTTCGGTAATAGACTAATGAACACTTGCAGCCTACATCATATCTTTGGAAACTCCCACGGTAGTGTATAATGAGAATTTACAGCTAAATTGCTGAGATGATCAAAACGCACTGTTATCGGGGATGAGGCGTTGCTTACTGTAGCCTATGAATAGCAGCATGTAGCATAATTCATTTTAGTATTGGATCAAAACGTGTGGGCTATTTGATATTATGCAAAGGTGTGGGTTCATGTGGCTACGGCTCAGTTGAACCCTAGTCCCTTGAAGTGCATTTTGCGATGCATGATCGTATAGCAAGCAGCCTAGGACCTAGGCTATAACCTAAAAAGAAATATATTAGACTATTATTATATAATTGATCAAATACATTGTTATAATTATTGTTGTTGTTGTTATTGCTATTATTTCTATTATTGTTTGTATTTATATTATAAATGTATACTACAGCCCTAATTGTTAGTGGCATAGAAAGTAGCCTATAGCAGTTAAACATGAACGCTATAACGTTCATGTTGAGATATAGATTAAATCTAATATTGATTGTGGTGAAGTATGTTTTTTGGACTATACATTTCGATTGATTGATATAATGCATGAACTGTAAAAAATATATATATTTTCATTATTTCCAAGCTTGTTGCGTGTTTATAAGATAGAATAAAGCAGCTTGCATATGTTTTGTTATTCAGTTATTAGGCTACTACTGTGTATGAACTACACCATTGAGAGAATGGCTTACAATTGCAAAGATTCATAGTGACCTTGCTATCAATCATTGTATCAGTGTATCTAATGTAAACGGGGGTGTTGCATGGATAACATGACACATCTGGTCACTTGGCATCGTTGTATCTTGGTTACCAAGCGATTTATTAGAGATCCTTCTGCGCAACGACTCGGCTACGAGCCACGGTCTAAAGAACCGACAAACTCCTGAGCTCATTTTCAGTTCACTTAAAAAAATATATCTAAGTTTCACATATAAAAACTAAAGTACCATCTTAAACATCGCGATTTAGCGGCACAAAAAGCAACCTGAAAGAGAAAGTCTGGTTGGCTCAGTTAAAAGCACCATCAAGAGACAGCAGTGTTATCTCTCATGACCAATTTATTGCCGATGAACATATGGCCAATATTTTGTTTCACGTCATAGCAGGGGGAAAACAAACATCATGCAATGTTAGCGAGTCAGCAAGAGCAGAGCCACTTGGCCAGCTATGCAAACGCACTTGGACCATATCAGAAGAGCACCACTTGCTTTCTGGGTATATAAACCGCATCAAGCTTATCTCTGCACGCACTCCTGACTCCCATTTGGAGATATTTCATTAACCGCGCGCTGTCTTAACGCAGGCTACACAACTCATCCAATTCCATTCATCAGTCACCAGGTGAGCGCAATATGCCTATGATCGTTTAACTCCCTCAGATACTGTGCATTGCAGGTGATGTAGAATAATACGGTTTATTTTTTTCTCGCTGTGTCCCTGTGTTTGTGTGTGCCTTTGTGCCTGACACCATTTCCTAACAACAAATCCAGAATGTCATAGCCTACATGTCCATGTGTTTCAGATGTTCTAATGCTAGCTTGTATTGCATTTGTGATGTTCCTAAAATTGAATGTGTATCACAACTAGTTTTGAATTACTATTGGAGCAGTGGATGTTGATGGTTTTACGCGCACGCAGTTTTACTATGACAATCACTGTGCCCACATTTCCCTCCATATTCTACATTCAAAACAAATAGGATAGTTAAATCAATCTCGTGTCCACAGTAACTGCATGAACCACAATTTAAACGATATGCTAAAAATAAAAATAAACTATTTCCAGTGCTTTTGTCTGCCTGTGTGTCATATAATGGGAGGACTTTAAGTATTTTTCTATGGTAAAATCGATCTAATAGTTAGGATTAAAACGTGAAAATAATATATATTATTGAAGTAAGATAGTATTGATTTTGTTCTGAGTCAAATTTGAGAGAGAAAACTGACCTACGTTTAACACTGGCCTGCATCCGACGATTGTTTTCCCCCTTGTCATGTCACTGCTTTGTCAGTAGAGTCCGCTAGAGTACTACAGATGCCTCTCAAAAGACAGTTTAACACCATTGTCTGCCCTGCATAAGGACACTGTGTCAGTATGTTTGTGTCATATTAGTGACTCTTGAGCCGTTTGCTGCTTGGTATAGGTGACGCGAATTGTTTGGGGAAATGTAATCGTGTTTGCAGGGTGAATGCATGCACAAAGTGTGAACGGTTGCTTCTCGTATGATTACTTTCAAGCAGGTCGCAGAGACTCAAGCAAATTGTTCCTTATAGTCTCTATGTGAGACAATAAAAGGGGGTGATTAAAAATAATAAACCGTTTAGCAATTTGTCTCAGAGAACCAGATAAAGGCCTGACACATACACTAACAGTGCAGCATGAAATTCAACGTTACAAATAAACTGGTGGTTTAACAAATGAAGGCATCTCCTCTGGGCACGAGCGCAGCGCTAATCTCGTTGTGACATGTTTAATCATTAGAAGAAGGGAGACGAATAAAGGCATTGGGTTTGCCCGCAAGCGAAAGGTGCTTGGATTTCTGGAATCAAAGTTCTCCAAATGATTTGTGCCTCGGGCCACCCTCCCCGGGCCATGACTTAGTCCCATAAATAAACCGGATGTAGGCCTACTTTTACCTGCATATTATATATAGCCTTTTAATCACAGAGGAGGGGAATCGGTCTAGTCACTTTATACATTTATCATGAGCACCTCGAGGCAAACGGGGTTACCGTTATCAAAGCTTAACTCCCAGCCTGAGGTGTCGAAACACACTGAAATTCAGAGATTAAAGAAAGGAATGATCAACGTTATAATACATCGTCCTGGGGCATTCTTAATGCATTCAATCAGAAGATGTATTTAATCAACTGTATAAAAGGCCTTTCTTCATTCGTGAACAATAGTTTCTTTAAAAAATTGGGAAGATTTGGGTGGGAACTATCTATTCGTCCGAAGGCCTTTTTTGATTAATTTGAAAATTAATTAGGCCTAGGCAATGTGATGATGGTGAATGCATGCGTTTGGTATTGTAACAATTATAAGCATGAGAACCGTCTTATAAAATAAGCTGTTTTACAGCGAACTTAGCTCTCTATTATTTATTTGTGTAAAACACAACTAAACAAATTCAACAGTATGTCTATTTTTTCAAGTGCTGTATAATTATTTCAATCACTCGAATATTACAGAGCTTTATACATGCTCCGTTTAAGTTACACACATAACCAGTGATGAAAGAGCTAGGAATTCCCATGTGAATTCAAAATACACTAGTAATGTATTGTTTAGAGTGTATCCAATGCCTTTAGCGACAATTACACTCAACTGGGCGGTACATGCAAACCACGAGCCTCGCTCTATCTGTTGCAAAGCGCCAATTTAAAAAAAAATAGTTTAGGGTTGCATCTTGGTTCTTCTACACATCAACACTCTCTCTGTCCGATCATTACTGGGTCCGATACACAGCAGAAGATACACTCACTCACCCCCGTCAACGCTGCGCCTGAGACCCTCTAGCAGCCGTGCATAATGCTGTGTTGTCATCCTCAGCATCCGTAGTTTTCTGGTGTTAAATATAACGAGAGAGGAAACGATTTATTGCAGTTTTATTATTATTATAATTATTATAAACGTCATAAATATTATATCCTAAATAGTATCAGTATTAATAACATGATTCATATTTCCATTGCGTATATCATTACTGGTATCATTGCAATTAGTGTGCTTTTTATTACATTTTTTCGTGTGAAATAATATATACATAGTAATAACATAATCATGTAGAATATGTAGGCTATTCATTCATTAAATAAGCTTTAGTAAGCTAAGCTCACTTCGTGCAGTGGGCTGATTGAACGGTGCATACATTTATTATAAGTCACTTATTGCAAGGAATTGGTCCTGTCAAGATAGCTGAACCTGCTTTGTTAAAATGGCATGCACTTTTTTATTTTTTATTTCACCTTTATTTAACCAGGTAGGCCAGTTGAGAACAAGTTCTCATTTACAACTGCGACCTGGCCAATATAAAGCAAAGCAGTGCGATAAAAACAACAACACAGAGTTACACATACACAAACGTACAGTCAATAACACAATATAAAAATCAATGTACAGTGTGTGCACATGTAGAAGAGTAGGGAGGTAAAGGCAATAAATAGACCACTGCCCATACTCAGAGTGAAAAGGCAAGCGGCCTGTTTGAGCTACATGTGAAAGTAAACAGGTAAACACAAGGAGATGGCTCTCGAAGTGAAGTAGGCACGGCCACTTTACCTCTTCCTGCCGAAACCCTCACTTCAATTGTTCAAATACATCCCCAATAACTACCCACAGACCGCGTCGTGCGCTCCTACTACCATCAACACCAGCGTACTCTTTCATTTTGCCACAAAGAAGAATGGCCAAGCGGAATGACATGACTATAAATAATGCATAAACTTAAGTTTTACTGAACATAACAATTAGGCTACTCGTTGTAAAATGAAGTAATTGTCTCACATTGCAAATATTGATGAGATTTGCACATAGGCGTTGTAACAACGACAACAAAAATACACCGTTGTAGCCTACTTCTTGTGCTTGTTTACTGCACACGGAGCGAGCTGGATAACCCCGAAGGTGTCTCTCACACATCGCATTTATGCAGCATACTCGGCAGAGAAGGTCAGGCAGTAACCTCTTTGCTATGTCACGGCTCGACTTTGCTCAAACCCCGTTCAGTTCAATTGAGTCATTGTCGCTGTTTGAGACAGTGTGGTTAATTATATAGCCTATGCCAAAACTATTTACCTTTCAGGTCAGGTGCACTGCTAGCTCCGTGGGTGAAGGAAAACAGACCTACCACCATCCAGTGTGGATAATAAAAATAACAAAACAATAATAAATCAAAAAATTATGTTGATGTTATCTTTCAAATATTTTGTATTTCAAACTGTGGAAGGACGGGCTTTCCTTCGTGAAAATTACCTCTGTGGGCGGGAGGCTAGGAAACCCCACAAACTTTAGCCAGTAAAGTAAATGGCATGTTGAGGCACTGAAGAACATGTTTTGACACCTTTCTCGTCTGCGTCCTCGAGGGGGAGAAGGAGAGTGTGTCTGTGTATGTATGTGTATGTATGTGTCTATGTGTGTGCTAAGATGAAGGACTTTCCTTAATAGGCTATTGTGGAAGGATTCAGGACGGAATGAAGAGATAGTCCATTGAAAGCAGTTGAATGCCATGACAACTAGGAACAACCTCAGATTTATTCCAAACAGTTAGAAAGCATTGTACAGGGGCGTCAATCATCCATTATTTCGCCCCTGAAATAAATGCAAAAACTGCACCCAGACAAAAGCTTCCAACAGGAGCCGGACATTTGTCTACATTTCCCCCATTGTCTGCAGCTTAGCAATCGGTTTGTATTTGTGTTTGGCCGGGTCCGACCACCCAGGATGCGCAGAGGACTTTGCTAGAAACGTGCAACATTGTCACCCACATCACATACTAGATAGGAGGCAGAGGGGCAACACCAGAGAGAGGGGAAGCTAAAAAAAGTATTGAAGGGAGGAAAATAAACGAATCTACAATGATACTTTGCTTTCTATGAAAGAGGTGACGATGGAGCACTTATAAAGCACGTCGAAGGAGCCTGCACAAACAATACTCTGCTGTGTTCTTGGGGCGAAACGCACATTGAAGCAATTTCCCAATAATGCAATTGGAAAAATGTCTTTAAAAAAGTTATTAGAGCATGCTGTGAGAACCTGTTCTGTTCAATTCAATAGCACGTTCAAAACCATCATTGTCAAGATTAGAATAGTCTTCAAAAGCATGCATAAACGCTAGGCTATTCTTCATCTCGGCTAAAACGCTGCTATAATTCCGATGTATTATTATTATTATGTATTATTATAATTATTGTTATAGGCTATTCATCAATATTATTATTGGCTACGGGTTATCATTCATTGCCCTTATTATATCTGAAATTGTTTTCCAAACAAATATAATCCGATTTATTTAATTTAAGCCCCTTGTCCCTAAACCTGAATCAAAATATTGACTCAAATACATAAATAAGTGTTAAAAATTCAGACAATGTCTTATTTAGGACAGAAAATATGATAGAAATGAATAGGCTATCGAACGGGTATCCAGACCACAGTTTTGTACAAACCATCAAAAATACGTTTTCCAGCTTAATGATTCAATATTTTATATATGCGGAGAGTACAAGGCAAAAGCTTTTTCAGGAGCAATTTGTTAAAACGAGCGTTCAAGTATTCGGAGTGTAAAGCTACTTGGAGGTCCTTTGTATGTAAATAGGGTGTAAAAAAGGCCCTCCCCATCTTTGTAATTAATTGACACGTTATACCACTCATCATGTTCTGAAGCACCAATGGTAGAGGCTCGGATCTGCCCAAAACCCACAATTTCACATCTGCAAACACTGTCTTCATCCACTTGACTCCCAAGACCCGCCCACACGTGGCCAACCTTTTGCGTTTTTAATGCTTTTTCACTGCAGGTTCATGTGTTGAGACCAACCTTATATGGACTGATCGGACCGGTAATGGCTTATTTCCCCCTAGCACCCAGCAGTAGCACAGTATACATGAGCCAGATATAGCACTTCAGCCACTTTGGCATTCTTCCTGGACTTACAAAACTGATTGCTCTTCTACTTGGTTAGGTAATGCTTATCGACAGAGGCTCATGATTTGCTTTGACTGTAGTTCAACCTAGAACGGAACTGAGAGATCCTTTTTTTCTGAACAGCGATTGTGTTTTGTCTTTTAAAACAGCGGATTGCCAAACTGGTGCAGCAACTTTCCTGCATACATTTCCCCAGAATATGTCGTTGACCAACACAAAGACGGGCTTTTCTGTAAAGGACATTTTGGACCTCCCTGACACGAATGATGAAGAAGGATCTATCACTGGACCGGAGGAAGATAACGAGGGATCAGAAACAACAAAAAACACTGGAGTTTTGGTGCAAAGTCCTCTAGAAAACGTTCAGAATCTGCCTATAAAGAACCCCTTTTATGATAGTAGTGACAATCCTTACACAAGATGGCTTGCCACCACCGACAGTATCCAATATTCGCGTAAGTACTCTTTAAGAATGTTAAGTTAATTTGCATTGCACATACTGTTGGTGTTAAGACTTGTCTTCTGTTTTGTGAGTGAGAACGCATCATATATGTGTTATCAAATCTATACTTGATTGAATGCAGAATCACTCTATTCCTTAGTGTCGGGGCTCATTGGTGCCCTTGAATGATGTGCAGCATTCGTCTTTATTCACCGTGCATTGATTGCTGCGCTCGATTTAAGGCGTTACCACCATTAAAATAATGTCATGTTTATTCCATTTATATTAAGTAAACAAGTGTTTCGAATATGATCAATAGAGACTTGTAAATGCATCGACTATAAAGCCACATAGTATCGTCTTCAGAAATGTGACCCTGTGTATTACATTTTAGCACGATGAGGATTTGTATGCAGACAATGCATGGTGTTGCTGCTTCAGTAAATCACTTTCTTTGGGGACTGATGGGAAACATTTTTGTGGGTCCCAACATAAAAAACGACATGAGCTAATAACATTGTATTTTAGCTGTAGCCTACAAACGAAGTGAGTTACTTTAACATGTTGCTTTGAAAAAGTCCTAAATGTTGTATTTCCATGTGTGCTTGGCAGGTGCACTTCAGTCGAGAACCCAATTTTAACGGTTGTATTTTGTCTCTCCCACGCAGTGCATGGTCTATCAGCTAGTTCTCAAGACTCAGCCAAGTCCCCAGAACCCTCCGCGGACGAATCGCCAGACAATGACAAGGAAACTTCAAGCAACGGCAGCGACTCCGGTAAGAAGAGAAAAAGAAGAGTGCTGTTTTCCAAAGCACAGACGTACGAACTTGAGCGTCGATTTAGGCAACAGAGATACCTTTCCGCGCCAGAGAGAGAACACCTCGCGAGTTTGATTCGCCTGACTCCAACTCAAGTGAAAATTTGGTTCCAGAATCATCGATACAAAATGAAGAGAGCGCGCGCTGAAAAAGGTATGGAAGTGACCCATCTCCCCTCTCCCCGGCGGGTGGCCGTGCCTGTCTTAGTCAGGGATGGAAAGCCTTGTCATACTCTTAAAGCTCAGGACTTGGCGGCCACATTTCAGGCTGGATTCCCCCTCTCGGCATATAGCGCCCAGACCCTTCATCAAATGCAATATAATGCTCAGTACAGCGCCGCCACCACGCCACAATTCCCTTCAGCACATCACTTGATGCAAACGCAACAGTGGACTTGGTGAACTAGTAGAGACTGGCGGGGCTGCCCTTTAAGAGCACGATAGGGGGTTCACTACAAAATAAAGACTTTTCATTTTGCAGCTTGACCCATAGGCCTATTTACCATTTTTTGGGGGGCTAATGTGTGCGCCATGTTTACATGTTTTCGTTAAGAGAACTGGGTCCAGCCTCTCCCTAGATTTAAGAATGTCAATGCTCTTGTGAAATTTTGTAAAGTATGTTTGTGTGTTGTAGAAATGTTTTCTTTTTGTCCTTCGTGTTATAAGCACGTACAGAACCACTTTATAATTATAGAAGATTTCTTGCTTCTTTTACAATGGACCGAAAATATTTATGGCCATGAATAAACATTGGCAACTTTTAGCTTTTTTCCCTTTGTTTTTTGTAAATACTTTGTCGTGATTGTTTGCAAACCAGAAACATGCAGGATCGTATAAGTGGAGATATACATATTTCCAATTAAAAAATAAGGAAGAATTTGTGGCGAAATTGTCATGACTGTCGTAACAGATCTCATATGATTATGTGAATAACAGTTCAATCGCGCGCTGATGGGGAAATATACCGATTTTTATAAGGATTTTAATAAAATGCTGTGTTGAAGAAATTACCTTTTGGTTTGCGTGTCTTAACTACGTTCTATTTGATTTATTGAATACATACGCTTAACATTGGTAAGGAGAGGGACGATAGCCTACGTGTTGCGTAAAGTGGCAGAGTGATGAGGTTAATTTATCTTTCGCGCACTTGAATTATTATTTTTTTAAACCTAAATTAATCCTTATAAATTCTTAGAATTTGAACACGTCAATAATAAGGAGACTAAAGTCACTTTTGAAATAGGCCTAAAATCCACTCACTTAAGGGGGCATCTTCAGCTAAGAAGCTTAGAGTCAAAGCTCTCCTTTTCAAGGTCTCAAACTGCTCTCGTATTGGGATGTGAAGTGGTATATTTTTACAATTGATTTAATGCAAAAACGTTTTGATTTTACGCACGGTTTTACGCACGTGACTGTTGTCAAGCAAACACAGAAAGTGAAAGGAATATCAGTCAAGTCACGTATAGCCTTCAATATATCTTGCTCCGTGTTAGCCTATGCATTATACTGTAGCCTTTAGTGGATAGGTTATATAGGCCTATAGAGCAATGGGCTACGAATGTTGTCTGTATACAAATAGGTATCTAAAACAGGGTTCCCAGCAAAGTACTCGATACAAGGACCAAATTGGTCCCAAGTGAATCACAGAGCGCATTGCGGGTTGTCAGACCCAATTCAGTATCCTGGGTAAAATCATTCATTACCTTTGACAAAATCCTAACTGCATTGTGTTTGTCCCAGTACCGAGATCTTATTGAACAGATGTTAGAGTCGCCCTCACTATCATTGAACAAACAGCTACATTGACACGAATTGCTAATTATTTACAGAATTCTATCTCAAGGGGACATTGCTTTTGGTCCAGGGTACAGAGACTCAATGTGTTTTCTTCAGAGAGGCTACAATGTTTACATTTGCGAGCTGTGCCGGGGACTTAGTCACTAATATTCGCTAAATTAACTAGTTATTAACGTAATCATATGTGTACAAGCTAATGGCCGAGTTGTATCGCATTGTTTTTTCACAATGAAGTTGTTGCTTAATTCCATAGGCTATAGATTATTTCATTTTTTTTACAGTGGAAATAGCATTCCTTGAATGACCTATAGGCAAATAGTTTCGATTTCATATAGCACTATTGGGTAGAAACCCAGGGTCCTACAACATTTTTTTAAAGCGCGCATATATGTGGAAGGGGAAATAAACAATATAATTGAAGTATAGCCTAATTTATCGCATTTCATTTTATTTCCAACATAATGTTTATAGATTAGACTATTGCTGCCTGCATTTTCCGTTTGCCTTCACCTCGAGTGAAATAAAAACTTCATAAAAAAAGATGACATTAATGTTAAGACTATACAACTAGACGTCACAACTAGGCTACAATGATACATTCCGATAAACACCCCTGGCTATAGCAACCCGCGTAACACAGCGTTTACATCATTTAGGTTCCGTTTAAGTCAATAAAACATGTTGATTTCTGTGTGGCCCTAACCCCGATGCCCCGAGATTTACTACTGTGACGGGGCAGTTGTGTGCAGTCCATCGTGGCACAATATACAGTACACCACACAAAAATCACACAAAGGCCTAGGGCAGGTTGTGGTGGATGTTAGAGGCGTGCATATTAACGAGGAGCCATAGTGGGAGTGCAGACAGTGTGGATAGAGAGACTGTCAGAGTTTCTTGGTGCTATTCAGTTCTTTTATCTTGACCAGTGCATCTCCGAGTCAGGGAGATGTATCCTTGGGTTTTTGTCGTGCCTGTCAGTTGGTGCCATTGTGATCCTTGATGTACACGTTGTATCCCATATGGACAGCTGGGCTCGGGCAAGGAGAAAAGGATCCCTCACAAACCCAAATTGTGTCCAGCTTTCAAATAAAGCATTGTTGTCTCAAAGAAAAACGAATAAAAAATTCGTGCTATATCTATTGTGGAAAAAGAACCCCCATTCACAGATAACAGGGAGTCCTTCTTCCTTGATAGAGCTATGCTAACAACAGCCCCTCTCATTGCTCTTTCTCTCGCTCTCCTCCCAACTCAAAGAACGATTATTGTCTATCCCAGAAGTGTGTGGTCGGTCACTGGGCAGTAAAACTATTTTAAAACTCCTAATTTCGACCAGTCTTATTTCCTGTTAGCTTTATATCAGTTTCATGGATAGCATATTTCTGATCTCTATGGAAAATGTCTGATTTGATTTATATAGGCCTACCATAACACGAGACAAGACATTCAAGAATTCAGGAATCTGAATGCAATACTAATTTCCCTTAGCTTTATCCATTCGCTTTTCCAGACATTTCTATTTCAATATTTTTTAGAGTAGGCTTATAAACGTTTATTTTTCAACAATGACAATATAATGAATGCAGTAGGCTTACCAATAGATAATACAGAGCACGGGATATTGGTTTTGAATGTAGAAATCCGAATGTATGCCTAAATGAATTTCTCCGATAGCTCTAGGCCTACTTGTTTATTTATGTATTTTGTTTGTTATCATTGGGAGAAGAATCGACTATAATAATAAAGACAAGTCTCCGTGCAGACCTAACGCGAATGATTATCCTTAACAATTACTAACTTGCTGAATAGCACCGAGTTCAAGGTCTATCACATTCAGGCGCAGTTCTACGTTTTTTTTTTACCGGATATAGAAGTATAAATATTCTTCATGACGCACATTCACCTTGGGACCAAATTTCGGTTCTTATATTCTCATTAATACACGAGGAAATGATGCAGCTTCTCAATGCCAGAACAGTAGCAGCGCTATGTTTATCTGAAATTGCTTTTGGATGCACGAGGTGGCCGGGGTGGGGGTGGGATGGGATGGGTGGGGTGAGGTGGGGTGGGGGGTCTCAACAACAAATAAAACAAACATCTCGGTATGTGCAACATAGTTCACCCCGTGGATAATGCTATTATATGCGTTAGAATAGAATACTTCAGGAAATATGCACTTGGGACTGTGTGGGTCTTCGTCATCCTGACCGTTTGAACCTCGACATAAATCATTTTGGATCGTGTACATCTCCAAATAAACGAGGATTTATTTCAAAGCTATAATAAGCGGAGCTTTCATTTAAAGGAAGCAATCTAGTTTTATTGCCTTAAAGAAGATCTAGATTAGATTCGCCTAGTGCCGTGGCACAGTGCAGATATTAGAGAGAGAGAGAGAGAGAGAGAGAGAGAGAGAGATATCAGCAGGTACGCCTGGTTGCCACAAGATGGAAGCAGAGGTCTATAGTTTGAACCTATATTACACCGTTGTCCTCAAAACTCACAGGCCTACAGTATTACCATTATAATTTAATTCATTTCAATGTTATTTTACTTATACATCTGATGAACAACTTGGCATATGATCAATAATGGTACATTTTAAAGAGAACAAGTATGTAATGTATGATTTAAAAACAGGTTGAATTTTAAAACAAAGACAAACTTTGTGTCCAATGTAGACCAATATTTCAATGACCTGCATTCCAATATTATATTGCACTTTCGAAAATAAAGCAAATTACGCACCCTCATTGAGAGAGAGAGAGAGAGAGAGAGAGAGAGAGAGAGAGAGAGAGAGAGAGAGAGAGAGAGAGCGAGAGAGCGAGAGAGAGACCAACTCCACAGTGTGGCGCAATTGGATTATGAAATACATTTCAAATAAAATATTTTCAACATTTTCCATATCAGTGATTGCCATATGCATGACACGGATTAATATGTTTTATTATTGTAGCACCGAGGACATATAAGGGCAATTGCAACATGCCATTTTCAAAATGTTGGTGGAATATATGTGGATAGAAAGCTGCCTATATGATCAGCGGCAGAGTTGGAAAAAGTAATTCTGGTAAATGACCCATGTAAAATTATTGATACTTATATTAAAAATGACATTTCAATGTAGCAGCATCATCATCCTGCACTCCCCCCTCCTCATCCTCATCCTCATTTTAGAGCAATGGCGTCCTGCTCATACAAACGATTGCAACCAGGGTCGGCTGTATTTACGCACACATAAGCAACAACAAAAACTGCAATTTTTAACAACCCCTCTACAAAAAGCCTGAGTCCGTATTCTCTGGATTGATATTGGATGAATTCAGCCAGGATAGGTTACCAATACCATCCATCATTTTGCGGCAGCATGTACGTGATTTATAGCCAGGACAACAGGCCGGTGGAGTTGGCGCTGGTAACAAATAGCTTACTTTTGTTAGCTTTAATTTGATCATGTCAAGAGGATCACTTTGATACACATAAAAGCGATTCACTGTGTTTTAGAAATATAGTGAGTAGCCTATGGAGATGTTTATATACATAATTGATGGAGATGCAGTGGGGGATGTATACATTTTTTTATATAATGATGACTGACTTGTTCTCAAGACGCTTCATTGTGCGATATTCCTCGGAGAACTTGGAGCATTTTACAACGTAAGGGTTTATAACACCTTGTGTACTTGCAAACAGGACAGTCTATCAGTTTCAAACTTTGTACTGACTCTTCAAGGCAACAAGTAAACATCTGTGAATCCGGAAGAATAGGACAGGCAGCGATTCTCAACCTGGGCGGGAAACCCTAGAGGGGCGTATTTCCTCATTTAAGAGAATAAAAAAATACATACAAATATTTTTTTCAATAGCCTAAGCCTATCATGGCAGTTTTTAAGAAAATTACTTTTTCGAAAATCAGAATAACTTGTATATTTAACCAGCAGACCAAATATTTAGCATTTCTTTTAACTCTTCAAAGTGGTGCCGAACCTCTGGATAAGGCCTACTTCTTCAGTACCAGCTGGTAGGAAAGGACTACTGAGGACAGATGAATAGTGATGTGTATTGTTTAAATATAGTGTTATGGGTACAGCTCATTGTATTATAATATTTTTTAAATATATTGAAAATGTATTGCCAGATTAGTCTATTTCTATTTTGAGCCTGCGTGATGCCAGCCTCTCCGGCGAGTCAATTTAACCAGACATTCAAACCTGGGATTGGCAACTGGCGAGCCTGCGGACGGCACCCCCTTTGTAGGCCTGCTGACCAATAATACAAATAAAAATACAACTTAAAAAAAAGTTATTATAATTTGGAACTCAGTCGTGGGATGAACTTACTATTGAGAGTTATAATAATATAATACAGGCTCTACAATTTCTAAATGTGGTTGTGCATCAGCAGTCACTCAATTAGCCCATGTCAGCTTTTTTTAAAGATTGGTCAATTATTATAGTGGCCAGCTATCTAAACTTGTAGAAAGCATAATAGAATTATCACCAGGGTGGGGCCCATTGATCATCAGTTATCATATTAAAAACAGCTGACATTTGCCTCCATCCTATGGCAAAATATGTAGAATTGCAGGAAATTAGTTATAAAATTGCAAAATCGTCTTTCCACCCCATGGCAAAATTTGTAGAATTTCAGCAAATTTGTTTAAAAACAGCTAAATGTTCTCCTTGCTTCATGGCAAAATGAACTTGAAAATATTTTTTTAAATTATCTTTGCTGTCACAACGGGGGCCGCTAAAATGTTTTCCTCGCAAGGGGGATATGCAGACCCACGAGCCACTGCGGCCCCTCATGATTAGTTCTGTTTTTTGTGGCCCCCATCAAAGTTACCCATCCCTGATTTAGACTATAGGAGCATCTCTCCTCTATGGAATGGTACGGTCCATGGGTGCTTTCTGGGTGGACTGTACCACAACTGCAAGTATTTGAATCATCCAAATATCTACTGGACTAACAACTACCATTAAACCAGGGAAAGAGGTGAGTAGAGACAAATACAACTGAATCTGGTTGCGTGTTAAAATGGCTTTGCTGTAAACCGTGTGTGGATACCATGTTGACATACTCCGTTGTTTATGTTTTCATTGAAGAAAAATGTATGAGCCTAATGTTTTTTTAAAGTAATGTTGCTCTCATGGAATGTCATTGGACATTACAAAATCTAGTGCTATTTGCATGTGAAAAAGCTCAATGTGTTTGTTGGTGGTATGCATACCTTACAAATTGTGAATTTAAGAGCTCACTTTTTAGAGCTCTGTGTGTGTGTGTGTGTGTGTGTGTGTGTGTGTGTGTGTGTGTGTGTGTGTGTGTGTGTGTGTGTGTGTGTGTGTGTGTGTGTGTGTGTGTGTGTGTGTGTGTGTGTGTGGTGTTTGTGCGTGTGTGTGTAGGTGTACATGTGTATGCACGTGTGTGTATGTGTGTGTTCTATCCCTACCAGGTCTAATGGTGGCCGGAGTACCTCCATGCCTGCAATGTAAAAAATAAAAGTGTATATGAGTGGAAACTAAATGCTTTGAGGTGCCCTCTGGGTGAAGGCTCAGCTGCCCATAGGATATGGCTGGATGACTTGGGCCTGGGGAAGCTGGGTGGTGTGTGCCAGCCAAAAGCCATGCAGACTATTGAACTGCTGAACAGTGTGTGAATCTCAGGCAATGGGATGATGAGGATCCAGATACACTTGCAGCAACAGAGATATGAACACAAAGACTGAGTAACCACCAGAAGCCAGTGAGGCATAATGTTTAGAAATGTAATGTGACATTATAGAGCAAGACATAGTTCTGCATTCCATGTGATGGAGCGTTAATGCACATTCTATGTTACATTTATATCTGTAGTGTTCCGATCAGTTTGATCGTAGGACTTTTTATTGCTCTCCTAGACATACAGTCATTTTGTAAGTTCAAAAAACATTTCCCCGCCCCCAACCAAAAAAGATCATGTCATCATTTCTTTCCTCCTTTCCTTTGTTAGTGTAAAGTGAGGTGAATAAAGTTAGTATTTTCTGTGCCATGTCTTTATTAAATATGATAACATTCAACTCTTCTGTGTTGCTTCTTCTTCGCACCCTCTGGCTCTCCCCAATCCAAAGAATAAGGGTTTTGCTTTGCAATGTGACACATGAATGGCCCTGAGTGATGAAATAGTGGACATGCTATATATATATATATATTATCTATACAGTAATTAGAATTGGGAAAAATGAATAACAAATAAATATTTAAATGCTACTTTGCATCTGGGCATAGGTGCCTTTTAATAAACCTGTCGAAGGTTGAGATGAAAAACAGCTCTATTCCTGATTTTTTCAGTGGGTGTTGTGTACCATTGTCAACCAGTGACCTTCACTGGTCGTGAACCCAGAGATGTCAGTGCTGCCTGTTTCCATAACAACAACTGTCTCAAGGTCTCAGCTGACTGCCCTTGCTTGCTTTCTCAAGACTTCTACAGCATAGCACATCTACACTGTGTATGAGGCCAAGGCCACTTTCTGTAGATTCCAAACTGGAGTGAGAAATTCCTTTTAGACAATCTTAAGTATAATTGATTCTATTAGAGAATGATTAATCTTCTTTGATGACAACTGATCGTGACCCAGTTATGTGGCTTTGGAGTCACTTCAAGTCAAATCAAATGTTATTAGTCACATGCGCCAAATACAACAGGTGTAGGTAGACCTTACGGTGAAATGTAAGGTCTACACTTTACATCTACACCTTACAACCAGGCTGGGCTCCCGAGTGGCGCAGTGGTCTAAGACACTGCATCTCTGTGTAAGAGGTGTCATTGCAGTACCTGGTTTGAATCTAGGCTGCATCACCTCCAGCTGTGATTGGCAGTCCCATCGGGCGGTGCACAATTGGCCCAGCGTCGTCCGGGTTTGCTAGGGTAGGTTGTCATTGCAAAATTAGTTTAAAAAAATGCTTACTTACGAGCCCTTAACCAACAATGCAGTTTTAAGAAATAAAGTAACAAATAATTGAAGAGCAGCAGTAAAATAACATGTACAGGGGAAACCGGTTAATTGAGGTAGCAGATATGGATAGAGTTACTAAAGTGACTTATGCATAGATAATAACAGAGTAGCAGCAGTGTAAAAGAGGGGGGGCATTTAACAAGATGATCAGGAGTCTTATGGCTTGTGGGTAGAAGCTGTTTAGAAGCCTCTTGGACCTAGACTTGGTAGAAAAGTCTAGGGTGGCTGGAGTCGGACCATTTTTAGGCCCTTCCTCTGACACCGCCTGGTATAGAGGTCCTGGATGGTAGGAAGCTTGGCCCCAAGGATGTACATAGCGTGGAACTTAGAACAATTGCTTTTATTTACCTTGGTTTCTCAGTAACTTTATCCAGTTACTGCTAACATGACCCCCATTTTCTACAAAACACAATACAATAGAGCCAAGATACTTGTCCACATGATTAAGCATGCATTTATTGTAGCAAAAATTACATGAACTAATTTTTGACCAAATGAGCAGTTACTGCCTTTTTGCTTGGTAGGGCAGTATACTCAATGTGGTGCATTGAGTAAAGTCAGTTAGTGAGTTAATGTCTAGGGTCTGATTGTTCCATTCACATTTTACTGTTTTGTTTTGTTATGGTTTACTGTAACATTGCCATTACATTACATTACCAGTCATGACAGTTGTGGAGTTGTTGACAAAAGTTACTCTAATAAGTATGTACAACACAGGAGGTTGGTGACACCTTAATTGGGGAGGACAAGTTTTCTGGTAATGACTGCAGCGAAATAAGTGGAAGGGTATTAAATCAATCAAACACATGGGTTTCATGTGTTTGATGCCATTCCATTTGTTCCTTTCTAGCCATTATTATGAGCCGTCCTCCACTCAGCAGCCTCCACTGAAGTACAATATATGTTGTATGCTTACCAGGCAAAACCAGCAACTTCATTTTGTTTTCAGAGATGCTGAGTTGGCTGTTTTTAAGAAAACTGTGTTTTAAGTATCGTAGAGGAGACATCCATCAGTTGGTTTAGTGCCGTCGAGAGAGAACTTGAAGTTGCTTACAATAAATCCCAATTTTGAAAAGGAATATAGGTTGAGAACACAATTGGCAAAGTCTCCAAAAGCCAAGTACACTGGAGGCCTATCAAGTAACCTGTGAGGGGGAAATGGCAGAGGGTTTATATCATTCCTCAGTGTTTTGTAGCATTCTCAGTGTTGAAGTCTCATGCACTGTTTAGTTGTGATACTCATATTCCAAATTCTCTCAATTCTCTGTGTAGTATAGCCTGAACAATGCACCAGGCTTCAACATTGGGAATGCTTCAAAAAATGAAAGATTGTTTCCTGTCTTATTTCAATAGCTGATTCATTCATAAAAAAGTGTATGTCAACTACACAACAAATATCGTATTTACATTTCAAGACACATAGCAAGTATATTATTACACAATATGCACTCCTGCACTAGATTTCTCTCCATTCAAAAGTGTTGTTGCTGTGAGGTTACGGTTTTCTCATTTCTGTATGGTCTTATTTTCTTTGTCTTCTCTTTCCCAATGTTCCACCTCAGGACTTGAAATGTCTTGTATAACAAGCACATTCTTTTCAAGTAAGATGGCCATTGGAGACTACGCCAACAATCATGTTCCAAGAGTTGATTGTTTATGCCTCTCGCTAAATGGATTGTCTCACCTTCTTCACAAGATGAACCTGAGGTGCTTCAGATGCCAACAGTGTGAAGCGATGCTTGGATTTTCAGTTTGATAATGACTGCCCACCATCTGTCTCAGACAGACAGACTGACACAATTCAATCAGAGGACAATTTAACCTGCACCATGATAACAAGACACAACTTTGGATGGAAGCTCTGTGCATAATATAACAACTCAAGTCTCTTTAATGTTGTGAAATGTCATAGATGTAAGTTAATTATCATCAACCTCTATATGTGGGTCCCTGAAATAGTCACATTTGTGTTGATTGTATTATGTTAATGACCAATGTTATTTATCTGTGTTTGACCGTAGTGAAATAAAGTTACATCTGTCTCATTTTATGAAAACATGTGTGTTTTCTTCCCAAAGAGTTAACAGTTTTATGTTGGAGTCCGCTGAGGTACATTTTGATCAACAGAAGAGACAAAAAGCACTGTATGTAACCAGGACAGCACACTACTTGTAATCATTTGATTGGCTCACATCAGGACCATGGCCTTTCTTCAAAATGCTGTGTGTGTGTGTGTGTGTGTGTGTGTGTGTGTGTGTGTGTGTGTGTGTGTGTGTGTGTGTGTGTGTGTGTGTGTGTGTGTGTGTGTGTGTGTGTGTGTGTGTGTGTGTGTGTGTGTGTGTGTCTGTGTGTGTGTGTTTTAGTCAGCTGCTTATACACTATTCATACATTTGAGTAACTCCTGAAAATGTACATACAGTATAACATCCAACTGATAAGACGGTGGAAATGAAAATGTATGACATTGATTGAAAACAAATCAAAGTGTTTTGGTGTCTACAAGCCCCTCTAGAAAAGGCTGTGCTTTCCTGTAGAGCATAACTACAAGGCTTTGTGTGTCTGGCTTTAAGATGATCAGGCAGTGTTTCAGGATCAAAGATTACGGACTTTATTTTATGGTAGGCCTACATAAATTACCATACAATTACATACACTATAATTACACTCTTATAACTTAAGAGTGATTTGTTAATGTGTTAAAAGTTCAACTTTACCTTTACATTGACATTTATACATTAAGACTTTAGGTTAGACTTACCTAAACCATAATTCTTAAAAACGGAAACCATAAAATTGAACAGGGAAGATTTGATAAAAATGTAGGTAACTGGAGGTCATGAGATCATGATGTGATACACACCAACTCCACATAGGAACTATGAGGTCTGTTACAAATAGGAAGTTGATTTTGCCTATTTAAACACCATGACAACAAATAAACAAGTAACTTGCTCCAAGAGGACCCTTCTCTGTTCCAGTGGAAACAACAAGTGTCTCTCCATGGCAAGTCTCTTCAAGTCTGCAAACAGTTCTACAACAGGACCAAGACCCAAGGTAGGAAGACTCTTGTGGAGGAATTTTAAGGTACATTAAAGAGCATCTTGAAATTCAATATAATTCAATGACAGTAGAGCAAAGATATGTACACTGCTATGAAGTCACCATATCACAGATAAATGCAACCCAGTCTCCTGAGCGAAACGTTTAATTCCCACATTTTTGTAAAGTGAACACACAGCTTCATTGCTGTACAGTAGCTGTCTTTTGTCATTATAATCACAGAATGACTTTACATACCAGAATAACCTACCAGTGTGGTCTCCCGTCATTGGTTAAGGTTTCCAATTATCAGAATAAGAAGCACTCTATGAGCACTCTGCACTCTACACAGGATGTAATTAAAAAACAAAGACACTACTGTTTTCTTATGGCAGGCTCGAATGAGTTCCTGTTTGAATAGTATTAGAATGTAGCCTACACCAACAGGATTGGCCAGTTTAGGTGAACAGTTTAGGAGGCACTTGACAACAGGCACAATCTAGATGACAAGGTCATAAAAATGCATTCCAAATGCAAAATAATTAAAGAACACAGATGAAGCTGTATGAACAAAGCCAACACGAGTCATTTGGCACATTCTGGACATAGGGTATTCCATCTTATTCCGACACAATAAGCCTAATCTCCGTTGAAAGATTCTTGTTGATGTAGCCTAGCTGTCATACACAATTGAATTTGCATAAATTCGAGTGTAGTCAGTGTGAGTCAGTTAGTGTACATTGCAAAAGGTAAAAACGGAACAAAAACAGACCTAAAACAAAGCCTCTACCATACATTGATGTCAGTGCGCCTCACTCTGGAAGTTGGAGAATTTTTACATTTTTCAAACACCATTATGCCTAATACTACTTTTTTTCTCTGCATAAGTTATCTAACCTTACCTCTTCACCTGTTCAATTGTCATTTTAATAAGGGTATAATTCTGACTGTTGTAAATCACACATCTCTATCAGGAATCAGGGTAAGACCCAAGTGCAGACTGTGTGAAGTAACAATGTTTTTTGTAACAACAGGGGCAGGCAAACAACAGGTCAAGGCAGGCAGGGGCCGATAATCCAGAGTCGGACCAAAGGTACAGGACGGCAGGCAGGCTCAGGGTCAAGGACAGGCAGAGTGGTCAGGCAGGCTCAGGGTCAGGGACAGGCAGAGTTCAGTAATCCAGGGGTGGAGCAAAGGTACAGGACGGCAGGCAGGCTCAGGGTCAGGGACAGGCAGAGTGGTCAGGCAGGCTCAGGGTCAGGGACAGGCAGAGTGGTCAGGCAGGCTCAGGGTCAGGGACAGGCAGAGTTCAGTAATCCAGGGGTGGAGCAAAGGTACAGGACGGCAGGCAGGCTCAGGGTCAGGGACAGGCAGAGTGGTCAGGCAGGCAGGCTCAGGGTTAGGGACAGGCAGAGTTCAGTAATCCAGGGGTGGAGCAAAGGTACAGAACGGCAGGCAGGCTCAGGGTCAGGGACAAGGATAGGCAGAGTGGTACAGATACAGGCGGGCGTCAAAACCAGGAGGGCGAGAAAAGAAAAACTGGAAAAGGTAGGAGCTGAGAAACAAAAAGGTGGAAGGCTTGAACAAACAAGACGAACTGGCGCAGACAGAAAACACAGGTATAAATACCCAGGTGATAAGTGGGGAAGATGGGCGATACCTGAAGGGGTGGAGACAAGCACAAGGACCGGTGAAACAGATCAGGGCGTGACAATCTCAATATACTGCACTAAGATATTACATCCAAATTACAACACAGTACATGGGATTGTAACACACATCAATTCAGGCACATATCATGACATCATAATTAATACAGAAAAACCATGACATTATCATAAAGTGCCAGATTACATTTAAAACAAGTTTTTTTCTGTATATCTAAGCATACCTCTTGAGCCATCTGGATCCTCCTGACTGGTGGTTCTTTGTAATTTTAAGAAACTGACTATGCTTCTCTGCATCTCTGCTAAAATCTGGGTAAAAATATTTCATGAAATGTGAGTCTTTTTCAGTACATTTAGTTATTGCTTGCTTTTCTAAAGTCTAGCAACTTTGCCAGCAGGCATGCCAGTTAAGATAGCTAGACAAGCTATTATAAAATGATTGATAGCCCAAAATGGCTTCCTACTGGGCACACACTGATTGAATCAACATTGTTTCAACGCTATTTGTTACCATCCTTCATATACACGACAACATCCAAAGGTAATAGTGTATTATCAATATCATGCATTTGACATCCTATTTGTAGGGCTAATGGCAACTACTTCCAAACTTCCAAAGATCCAATTAACCATGGATGAATGATAGTACACCTAGCTACACAGTGAAATTATTTGTTGGGCAAATCAGATGTAACTGTAGCCTACATAAACCAAACCTCATCTCTGAATTTTCTTTCACATACAGCTTGTGCAAGAAAAGTTTGAGGAGTTACTTTCAACTATTCAATGTGATTTAGGTAGTTTACACATATGAGTATGGAAGCTAATCAATGTCTAAATGTGTTGATGTAGCCGATGTGAAATTGCTAGCTAGTTAGCGGTGGTGCGCGCTAGTGGCGTTTTAATCGGTGACGTCACTTGCTCTGAGACCTTGAAGTAGTGGTTCCCCTTGCAGAGGGGAACCGCGGCTTTTATGGAGCGATGGGTAACGATGCTTCGAGGGTGACTGTTGACGTGTGCAGAGCATCCCTGGTTCGCACCCAGGTCTGGGCGAGGGGACGGACGTAAAGTCTATACCGTTACATTGACATGATACGTACACAGCATGTTTCCAAAGCTAAGCTGGGTACATAGATGTAGGCATCTGGAGGATAGACTTGTTCTTACTGAAGTGCATTACCTGTCATATACCAGTAGGAGCCACTGTTCAGGTAGGAATCATTCGACTGTGGCTATACATTATATTTTCATGGCATGATGGCATGACATTGAAACATTTATTTTCATTCAAACATAGCATTTTACTATGAACATTGAAAAAAGGTCAAATAATATATGTCTTATCAAACATGAAATTCAGTATAATTTCAACCACCATTGAAAATAGGAGGAAAAAGATTACGTGGAATTTTCATTGCAATTTCTATGTATATATAGTTCTGATGATTACGTTGAAATAACATTGATGTCGCAACCTGTTAGTCAGGTTAAGTCAATGTATTTAAGTTGACTTTTACCTTAATTTCAATGTTCACTAGGCTGGTTGAAATGAGATAAAAACAGTGGCCTACTGGTTGATTACTTTTTTGTATTGATATTTATTTATTATTATTTTTTTCACCTTTATTTAACCAGGTAGGCAAGTTGAGAACAAGTTCTCATTTGCAATTGTGACCTGGCCAAGATAAAGCAAAGCAGAGTTACACATGGAGTAAAACAAACATACAGTCAATAATACAGTAGAAAAATAAGTCTATATACAATGTGGGCAAATGAGGTGAGATAAGGGAGGTAAAGGCAAAAAAGTAAATACAATATAGCAATTAAAGCACTGGAATGGTAGATTTGCAGTGGAAGAATGTGCAAGGTAGAGATAGAAATAATGGAGTGCAAAGGAGCAAAATAAATAAATACAGTAGGGGTAGAGGTAGTTGTTTGGGCTAAATTATAGATGGGCTTTGTACAGGTGCAGTAATCTGTGAGCTGCTCTGACAGCTGGTGCTTAAAGCTAGTGAGGGAGATAAGTGTTTCCAGTTTCAGAGATTTTTGTAGTTCGTTCCAGTCATTGGCAGCAGAGAACTGGAAGGAGAGGCGACCAAAGGAAGAATTGGTTTTGGGGGTGACCAGAGAGATATACCTGCTGGAGGGCGTGCTACAGGTGGGTGCGGCTATGGTGACCAGCGAGCTGAGATAAGGGGGGACTTTACCTAGCAGGGTCTTGTAGATGACCTGTAGCCAGTGGGTTTGGCGATGAGTATGAAGCAAGGGCCAACCAACGAGAGCGTACAGGTCGCTGTGGTGGTTAGTATATGGGGCTTTGGTGACAAAATGGATGGCACTGTGATAGACTGCATCCAATTTATTGAGTAAGGTATTGGAGGCTATTTTGTAAAATACATCGCCAAAGTCTAGGATCGGTAGGATGGTCAGTTTTACAAGGGTATGTTTGCAGCATGAGTGAAGGATGCTGTTGCGAAATAGGAAGCCAATTCTAGATTTAATTTTGGATTGGAGATGTTTGATGTTAGTCTGGAAGGAGAGTTTACAGTCTAACCAGACACCTAGGTATTTGTAGTTGTCCACATATTCTAAGTCAGAACCGTCCAGAGTAGTGATGTTGGACAGGCGAGCAGGTGCAGGCAGCGATCGGTTGAAGAGCATGCATTTAGTTTTACTTTTATTTAAGAGCAATTGGAGGCCACGGAATGAGAGTTGTATGGCATTGAAGCTCGTCGGAAGGGTGTGTGTCCAAAGAAGGGCTGAGGTGCACCCATGACCAGCTCTGAAACCAGATTGCATAGTGGAAAAGATACGATGGGATTCGAAATGGTCGGTAATCTGTTTGTTGACTTGGCTTTCGAAGACCTTAGAAAGGCAGGGTAGGATAGATAAAGGTCTGTAGCAGTTTGGGTCAAGAGCGTCCCCCCTTTGAAGACGGGGATGACCGAAGCTGCTTTCCAATCTTTGGGAATCTCAGACGACACGAAAGAGAGGTTGAACAGGCTAGTAATAGTGGTGGCAACAATTTTGGCAGATAATTTTAGAAAGAAAGGGTCCAGATTGTCTAGCCCGGCTGATTTGTAGGGGTCCAGATTTTGCAGCTCTTTCAGAACATCAGCTGACTGGATTTGGGAGAAATGGGGAAGGCTTGGGTGAGTTGCTGTGGGGGGTGCAGTGCTGTTGACCGGGGTCGGGGTAGCCAGGTGGAAAGCATGTCCAGCTGTAGAAAAATGCTTCTTGAAATTCTCAATTATAGTGGATTTATCAGTGGTGACAGTGTTTCCTATCTTCAGTGCAGTGGGCAGCTGGGAGGAGGTGTTCTTATTTTCCATGGACTTTACAGTGTCCAAGAACTTTTTTGAGTTTGTGTTGCAGGAAGCAAATTTCTGCTTGAAAAAGCTAGCCTTGGCTTTTCTAACTGCCTGTGTATATTCGTTTCTAGCTTCCCTGAAAAGTATCATATCACAGGAGCTGTTCGATGCTAATGCAGAACGCCATAGGATGTTTTTGTGTTGGTTAAGGGCAGTCAGGTCTGGGGAGAACCAAGGGCTATATCTGTTCCTGGTTCTAAATTTCTTGAATGGGGCATGCTTATTTAAGATGGTGAGGAAGGCATTTAAAAGAAAAATTAAAAAAAATAAATAACCAGGCATCCTCTACTGATGGGATGAGATCAATATCCTTCCAGGATACCCCGGCCAGGTCGATTAGAAAGGCCTGCTCACTGAAGTGTTTCAGGGAGCGTTTGACAGTGATGAGTGGTGGTCGTTTGAACGCTGACCCATTACGGATGCAGGCAATGAGGCAGTGATCGCTGAGATCTTGGTTGAAAACAGCAGAGGTGTATTTAGAGGGCAAGTTGGTTTGGATGATATCTATGATATATATATTGATCTTCACAACTAGCTATCAAGCTAAACCGCAACCCTGGTTGATTACTCCTGGCCAGCGTTTCCACCCACGTAGCTTGAAGCTAGCCCGGCCAGAGCTCCTGTGCTCATAGCATACTCCTGGGCTACAATACCCGGACCCACGACCGGTCTATCGATGTCACTGCATGAAGAGGAATAAACAGACTCACCCCATCGCGACGCCCTCCAAAGGCGAACTCTCTAGCCCTCGCTATCTCCTTGCTTGCTAATTCGGCATGCTAACTGCTAGCTTGTTTAGCCCAGGTCCGCTAACTACTACCTTGTTTACCCCGGCCTGCTAATCTGCTAGCACAGGCCTGCTAATCTGTTAGCTTGTTAGCACAGGCCTGCTAACCGTCTGCATTGCCGCGTCCCAAACACGCAGTGGCCCATATGTACTTTCTATCTCTTCCCGATTTTTTTATTTTTTTATACCTTCCGGAAACCTGCCTCAACCAATGTGATACGGAATCGCTATTATTTTTAATTTTTAGAACACACTTAAGAACCTCCAGAAGCTAACCAGCTAACTAGCTACAAGCTATTTAGTCATTGTTAGTTTTTTAACCTGGATAACACTCGCCAGTCCAGACCCCTGCCCCATGGACTCTGATCACTTGGCTACATAGGTGATGCACGCTGGACTGTCCATTAATCACGGTACTCCATTCTGCTTGTTTGTTTTATCTGTCGGCCTCGTTGCCTAGTCAATGCCATTTTACCTGCTGTTGTTATGCTAGCTGATTAGCTGTTGTTTCACCCACTGTTTTAGCTAGCTTTCCCAGTTCAACACCTGTGATTACTGTATGCCTCGCTGTATGTCTCTCTCAATTGTCAATATGCCTTGTATACTGTTGCTCAGGTTAGTTATCATTGTTTTAGTTCACAATGGAGCCCCTTGTCCCACTCCTCATACCCCTGATACCTCCTTTGTCCCACCTCCCACATATGCGGTGACCTCACCCATTACAACCAGCATGTCTAGAGATAAAACCTCTCTCATCATCACCCAGTGCCTGGGCTTATCTCCGCCGTACCCGCACCCCACCATACCCCTGTCTGCGCATTATGCCCTGAATATATTCTACCATGCCCAGATACCTGCTCCTCTTATTCTCCGTCCCCAACGCTCTAGGCGACCAGTTTTGATAGCCTTTAGCCACACCCTCATACTACTCCTTCTCTGTTCCGCGGGTGATGTGGAGGTAAACCCAGGCCCTGCATGTCCCCAGGCACCCTCATTGGTTGACTTCTGTGATCGAAAAAGCCTTGGTTTCATGCATGTCAACATCAGAAGCCTTCTCCCTAAGTTTGTTTTACTCACTGCTTTAGCACACCCTGCTAACCCTGATGTCCTTGCCGTGTCTGAATCCTGGCTCAGGAAGGCCACCAAAAATTCAGAGATTTCCATACCCAACTATAACATCTTCCGTCAAGATAGAACTGCCAAAGGGGGAGGAGTTGCAGTCTACTGCAGAGATAGCCTGCAAAGTAATGTCATACTTTCCAGGTCCATACCCAAACAGTTCGAACTACTAATTCTGAAAATTACTCTCTCCAGAAATAAGTCGCTCACTGTTGCCGCCTGCTACCGACCCCCTCAGCTCCCAGCTGTGCCCTGGACACCATTTGTGAATTGATTGCCCCCATCTAGCTTCAGAGTTTGTTCTGTTAGGTGACCTAAACTGGGATATGCTTAACACCCCGGCAGTCCTACAATCTAAGCTAGATGCCCTCAATCTCACACAAATCATCAAGGAACCCACCAGGTACAACCCTAACTCTGTAAGCAAGGGCACCCTCATAGACGTCATCCTGACCAACTGGCCCTCCAAATACACCTCCGTTGTCTTCAATCAGGATCTCAGCGACCACTGCCTCATTGCCTGTATCCGCTACGGTGCCGCAGTCAAACGACCACCCCTCATCACTGTCAAACGCTCCCTAAAACACTTCTGTGAGCAGGCCTTTCTAATCGACCTGGCCCGGGTACCCTGGAAGGACATTGACCTCATCCCGTCAGTTGAGGATGCCTGGTCATTCTTTAAGAGTAACTTCCTCACCATTTTGGATAAGCATGCTCCGTTCAAAAAATGCAGAACTAAGAACAGATACAGCCCTTGGTTCACTCCAGACCTGACTGCCCTCGACCAGCACAAAAACATCCTGTGGCGGACTGCAATAGCATCGAACAGTCCCCGCAATATGCAACTGTTCAGGGAAGTCAGGAACCAATACACGCAGTCAGTCAGGAAAGCTAAGGCCAGCTTCTTCAGGCAGAAGTTTGCATCCTGTAGCTCCAACTCCAAAAAGTTCTGGGACACTGTGAAGTCCATGGAGAACAAGAGCACCTCCTCCCAGCTGCCCACTGCACTGAGGCTAGGGAACACGGTCACCACCGACAAATCCATGATCATTGAAAACTTCAACAAGCATTTCTCAACGGCTGGCCATGCCTTCCGCCTGGCTACTCCAACCTCGACCAACAGCTCCGGCCCCCCCGCAGCTCCTTGCCCAAGCCTCTCCAGGTTCTCCTTTACCCAAATCCAGATAACAGATGTTCTGAAAGAGCTGCAAAACCTGGACCCGTATAAATCAGCTGGGCTTGACAATCTGGACCCTCTATTTCTGAAACTATCCGCCGCCATTGTCGCAACCCCTATTACCAGCCTGTTCAACCTCTCTTTCATATCGTCTGAGATCCCCAAGGATTGAAAGCTGCCGCAGTCATCCCCCTCTTCAAAGGGGGAGACACCCTGGACCCAAACTGTTACAGACCTATATCCATTCTGCCTTGCCTATCTAAGGTCTTCGAAAGCCAAGTCAACAAACAGGTCACTGACCATCTCGAATCCCACCGTACCTTCTCCGCTATGCAATCTGGTTTCCAAGCCGGTCACGGGTGCACCTCAGCCACACTCAAGGTACTAAACGACATCATAACCGCCATCGATAAAAGACAGTACTGTGCAGCCGTCTTCATCGACCTTGCCAAGGCTTTCGACTCTGTCAATCACCATATTCTTATCGGCAGACTCAGTAGCCTCGGTTTTTCGGATGACTGCTTTTCCTGGTTCACCAATTACTTTGCAGACAGAGTTCAGTGTGTCAAATCGGAGGGCATGCTGTCCGGTCCTCTGGCAGTCTCTATGGGGGTGCCACAGGGTTCAATTCTCGGGCCGACTCTTTTCTCTGTATATATCAATGATGTTGCTCTTGCTGCGGGCGATTCCCTGATCCACCTCTACGCAGACGACACCATTCTATATACTTTCGGCCCGTCATTGGACACTGTGCTATCTAACCTCAAAACGAGCTTCAATGCCATACAACACTCATTCCGTGGCCTCCAACTGCTCTTAAACGCTAGTAAAACCAAATGCATGCTTTTCAACCGATCGCTGCCTGCACCCGCATGCCCGACTAGCATCACCACACTGGATGGTTCCGACCTTGAATATGTGGACACCTATAAGTACCTAGGTGTCTGGCTAGACTGCAAACTCTCCTTCCAGCCCCATATCAAACATCTCCAATCGAAAATCAAATCAAGAGTCGGCTTTCTATTCCGTAACAAAGCCTCCTTCACTCACGCTGCCAAGCTTACCCTAGTAAAACTGACTATCCTACCGATCCTCGACTTCGGCGATGTCATCTACAAAATTGCTTCCAACACTCTTCTCAGCAAACTGGATGCAGTTTATCACAGTGTCATCCGTTTTGTCACTAAAGCACCTTATACTACCCACCACTGCGACTTGTATGCTCTAGTCGGCTGGCCCTCGCTACATATTCGTCGCAAGACCCACTGGCTCCAGGTCGTCTACAAGGCCATGCTAGGTAAAGCTCCGCCTTATCTCAGTTCACTGGTCACGATGGCAACACCCATCCGTAGCACGCGCTCCAGCAGGTGTATCTCACTGATCATCCCTAAAGCCAACACCTCATTCGGCCGCCTTTCGTTCCAGTACTCTGCTGCCTGTGACTGGAACGAATTGCAAAAATCGCTGAAGTTGGAGACCTTTATCTCCCTTACCAACTTCAAACATCAGCTATCTGAGCAGCTAACCGATCGCTGCAGCTGTACATAATCTATTGGTAAATAGCCCACCCATTTTCACCTACCTCATCCCCACAGTTTTTATTTATTTACTTTTCTGCTCTTTTGCACACCAATATCTCTACCTGTACATGATCATTTATCAATCCAGTGTTAATCTGCAATATTGTAATTATTCGCCTACCTCCTCATGCCTTTTGCACACATTGTATATAGACTCCCTTTTTTTCTACTGTGTTATTGACTTGTTAATTGTTTACTCCATGTGTAACTCTGTGTTGTCTGTTCACACTGCTATGCTTTATCTTGGCCAGGTCGCAGTTGTAAATGAGAACTTGTTCTCAACTAGCCTACCTGGTTAAATAAAGGTGAAATAAAAAATAAAATAAAAATGAGGGTGCCCGTGTTTACAGCTTTGGGGTGGTACCTGGAAGGTTCATTGATAATTTGTGTGAGATTGAGGGCATCAAGCTTAGATTGTAGGATGGCTGGGGTGTTAAGCATGTTCCAGTTTAGGTCGCCTAGCAGCACGAGCTCTGAAGATAGATGGGGGGCAATCAGGTCACATATGGTGTCCAGAGCACAGCTGGGGACAGAGGGTGGTCTATAGCAGGCGGCAACGGGGAGAGACTTGTTGTTAGAGAGGTGGATTTTTAAAAGTAGAAGTTCAAATTGTTTGGGTACAGACCTGTTTGTTTTGCTTACTTTATGTTACAGTACAGTTTTGTGAGAGACCTTTGCTTTATATTATGTGTTTGACTACAGGTTCACCGAAAATATGTAATGGAATTTCCAACACCCTTATTGGACATATTCCTGACATTTGCATTCATGTATTGAGTAAACAATATGTCTGAGATAGTAAAACATACATCATGGAACGTGAGTGGACTGAATGGACCTGTTAAACAGAAACAAGCGCTAATGTACTTGAAAAAGCTAAAGACTGACACTGTGTTTATACAATAAACACATCTAACAGGGTTAGAACATAAAAAGATAAATAAGGGATGGGTGGTCAGGTTTTTGCTTCTTTATTTAACACAAAGACACGGGGAGTAGTTGTTTTGATCAATAAGAATTTACCCTTCTGTGTAACGAAAGCAATTATGTTTCGTAGTGTTCCATGGCAGAATGTATTTTGCATCTTGGACCTTGTGATATTTATATGCACCTAATTATAATGATCGTAATTTGTATTCAAAATATATTCCTCAAGGTAGCAGTGTCAGGGAACCCTCTTGGTTAGGGGTGACTTACATTTTTGTCTGGATCCGATTCTGGATCGATCCTCAGCTAAAGCTACCTCATTGACGAAGTCAGGCAAATGCACTTTGGCTGACTTAGACTTCAATTTGAGAGACGTGAAGACACCCCCAAGACAGAGAGGACTCATTCTACCCCTGCCCTCATAACTCTCATATCCAGATGGATTATTTTCTCCTGTCAGCACAGTTAACCCATAGAGTTGTGGAAACTGAGTATTTATCCAGAACCATCTCAGATCATTCTCCCCTCACACTTTCTGTGTTGATGGCCAATGGAGTTCAAGTGACCTATAGATGGCGCCTAAACCCAGCTCTTTTGAATTTTGTCAATTTATCAGTAACCAAATAATTTTTGATACAAACTGTCCTCTCCCAATAGTTTAGTACTATTGGATAACATTAAAGGCCTTTCTAAGGGTTAATTTTTTTTTTTGAGAATGAAATCCTATTATTACAAAAGGAACACCAAAAAATCTCTTTTAAAAGAACAATACCGGTCATTGGTGAATTAACAAAAATATATATAATACCTTAAGTAATTTCAAAAACGACAGCTAAAAGATTAGGACAATATTTACCAAACCTGATCAACACTGATCAAACAGGCTTTATACAGAAAATATCCTCCACTAATAATTTGTGCAGGTTATTTAAAGTAATTTCATTGGCCAGTGTGAGGGGCGATCCGAGTACTGCAGTATCTCTACATGCTGAAAAGTGGCCATACCTATTCAAATAGCTAAGTTGAACATTGGTTCTTCGTTTGTCAACTGGGTTTAGACTTTATAGCATAAACCGCAAGCCAAGATCACCACTAATGGCATGATGTCAGCGACTTTCCCACTCTTTAGAGGTAGTAGGCAGGGCTGTTCACTTTCCCCACTCCTTTTTGTGTTAGACATAGAACCCCTGGCGGAGGCCATAAGAACGGATCCTGGCATAAAGGGCTTTCTGTTTTGTTTTATTTAACTAGGCAAGTCAATTAAGAACAAATTCTTATTTACAATGACGGCATAGGAACAGTGGGTTAACTGCCTTGTGCAGGGGCAGAACTTAAGATTTGTACCTTGTCAGCTCGGGGATGTCATGTCTTATTATGTCTGTTCCTGTCCTTTCTCTTCACTCTGTCTCTCTCTGCTGGTCTTATTAGGTTACCTTCTCTTTCTCTCCTTCTCCAGCTGTTCCTCATCTCCCCTAACTAGCTCGTTCACCCTTTCCCCACCTGTTCCCTTTTTTCCCTCTGATTAGGTCTCTATTTCTCTCTCTGTTCCTGCTACTTTCGGTGTCAGATTCTCGTTTGTGTTTCTCATGCCAGAAGCAAGCTATCGTCTCGTTTGCTTCCTCCTAGTCCTATCCTGTCGGAGTCTGCCTGGCAGGTGCATCCTGTACACTACTAACTATCTTTTGTTTGCACCGTGTCCAGTTCATCATATGCTACGTGTGATCAGCTACCACCGTTCCTCTGTGACCCGCACCGACCCAGAGCGACCTGCAGCCTGTCGCCGCTACCCAGCTATTCATCAGAGGGACTTTATGTTTCATTTGTCACCCTCTCTGCGGGTATTCTATTGTGCCATTGACAACGTCGGAAGAGGATCTATGCCATTCCTGTTTTTTCATTAAAAGAACTCTGTTTCTGTTAAACCGCTTTTGGGTCTTCACTCAAGTACATAACAGGGGATTCAATCTAGCAACCTTTCGGTTACTAACCACGAGACTACATGTCGCCCCTGTTGGGCCAGATAATGCACAAGATCTCATTGTTCGCAGGCAACATTATTTTGTTTGTCTCTGACCTGACTGTATCCCTCTCAAAACTACAGACACTTTGGGGTCCATAGAGCTCTATATCAGGTCATGTCAACATGGACTAAAGTAAAATACTTCCACTGACTCGCTTTGATTACAGCATCTGTGAACAGACAGGTACTTTCAGATGGTCGCCACAGGGCTTCAAATATTTAGGAATCACAATTGATAATGACTTAAGAAATGTGTATAAGCTAAATCACTCTGTCTTGGTTCAGAAGGTGGTGGATGACTTGAATAGATAGATAGATCTGCCTCTTACATTGTTTGGGATAATGAATTCATTGTATTAAAGATGAACGTTTTGTCGAAGATGATGTATCTATTTCAATTTTTACCCATATCCCTACCAAATAGTTTCTTTAAGTCCCTTAATGAGACCATAAGATAATTTGTGTGGAACAGAAAACTCCAAGGGTGAGTCTGGACAAATTAATATGGGATTAGAATTTTGGAGGTTTACGGCAAGCAAATGTATTACTGGACAGCGCAACTTAAACGTATTTCATTGTTATTTTAAGCTGAACCAGCCACCTCTTATCTTAATAGAGTTCGGAAGTAATATTATCTACAGGTGAAACCCCCAAGACGAGAGCAACTAAAATGAGCAATCCCTGTACCATCTATTTAGTAAGATCTTGACATGAAATTCGTGAGCTTTTTGGTCTGAAAGGAGACGTGTCACCTAAAAGACCTCTGTGTGTCACACCCTGATCTGTTTCACCTGTCTTTGTGATTGTCTCCACCCCCTCCAGGTGTCACCCATCTTCCTCATTAGCCCCTGTGTATTTATACCTGTGTTCTCTGTTTGTTTGCTGCCAGTTCGTCTTGTTTGTCAAGTCAACCAGTGTTTTTGGCTCAGCTCCTGCTTTTCCCAGTCTCTCTTTTTCTCGCCCTTCTGGTTTTGACCCTTGCCTGTCCTGACTCTGAGCCCACCTGCCTGACCACTCTGCCTACCCTGACCCTGAGCCTGCCTGCTGTCCTGTACTGTAGCCCCACCTCTGGTTTACTGACCCCTGCCTGCCTTGACCTGTCTATTGCCTGTCCCTGTTGGATTATTAAACCATTGTTAATTCGATGTTGACTGCATCTGGGTCTTACCATCATACCTGATACTGTGGCAAAACAGATTCCTGCCAATGATCTTGGATAACAAAATTACTAACATTGGCATGAGAAGGGAATAACACATGTAGAATATTGCTATGGATATGGAGTACTCAAGCAACTGAAAGAGAAATGCCAGTTATCCAATAAGCATTAATTTTGTTATTTACAGTTAAGAAACTTTCTCAGACACACTCTTGGAGATAGTACTTATAATCTACCAAGTATTGAACAACTGCTCAATAATAACCATGGCCCATGTAGATCCTTATCCATAGTCTACTTGCCAATGCAACAATGCCCAAAATCGGATGTGCATAAGTCAAGAGAGAGATGGGAATCTGATTTTAATATTACAATTGACGAAAGGCTATGGTCGGACCGATGCCAAGATAGCGTACGGGTACTGGTTAAATATATTAATGGAAGTATGGAGGTAGTTTTGTACCTACCCCAAACAAAAGGGTTCACTAAATATATATATATATATATATATATATATATATATCCTGAGCTTTCTTATATCTCTTAGATGTAGGAAAGACAATTAAAAACATTTTCTTTATGATTTATTTTTTGACTGTTTTATTCAATGCATTTCTATGGGCTATAGTAATAAAGACGAAATTCAATATTTTATCAAATCATTTTTCTATATATTTTTTGGATATCTAAAATGGGTCCTAAAAATCTATATCAAATAGCTAAATGAACCATGGCATGACCATAAATACAGTTGAAGTCAGAGGTTTACATACACCTTAGCCAAATTTATTTAAACTCTGTTTTTCACAATTCCTGACATTAATCCTAGTAAAAAATCCCTGTTTTAGGTCAGTTAGGATCACCACTTTATTTTAAGAATGTGAAATGTCAGAATTATAGTGTTGTGAATGACTTATTTCAGCTTGTATTACTTTCATCACATTCCCAAAACCTGAGAAGAAATCCAAACAGGTAGTGGGAAATCTGAGGTTGGTCGATTTTCAACTAAGCCCTTTTGAATACATAGTGGGATATTGGTTATGTTGCACTTCCTAAGTCTTCCAATAGATGTCAACCGTCTTTAGAAACTTGTTTGAGGATTTTACTGTGAAGGGGGAGAGAATGAGAGAAGATTAAGTAAGAGGTCTGCCATCAGTCACGCGTTGGTCAAGCGCATTTCACATGAGAGGTAACTCGCGCTGCTTTGCTTTTCTGAAGATAAAGGAATTCTCCAGTTGGAATAGTATTGAAGATTTATGTTAAAAACATCCTAAAGATTGATTCCATACATCGTTTGACATGTTTCTATGGACAATAACGGAACTTTTTGACATTTCGTCTGTAACTAGTGAAAGCGCTTCGTAACTTTGGATTTGTTTACCAAACGCGCTAACAAAAGTAGCTATTTGGACAAACATGATGGGCATTATCGAACAAATCCAACAAATAATGTGGAACTGGGATTCCTGGGAGTGCATTCTGATGAAGATCATCAAAGGTAAGTGAATATTTATAATGTTATTTCTGATTTCTGTTGATTCCAACATGGCGGATATATCTATTTGTTTTCTGATCGCCGTTCTCAGATTATTGCATGGTTTGCTTTTTCCGTAAAGCATCTTTTTGTGACAAAATATTGCGCTTAAAACAGGCACGTCTTTTTATCCAAAAATGAAATAGCACCCCCATAGATGTAACAGGTTAACAAAAGTCTAAGCTTGAGAGCAAATATATTTATTTCATTTCATTTGCGATTTTCATGAATAGTTAACGTTGCGATATGCTAATGAGCTTGAGGCTATATATAGGATCCCGGATCCGGGATTGCTCGACGCAAGAAGTTAAGGAAATGTTTATTTAGATTTCCATGTCTAACACTTGTATTTTCATCAACATAATGAGTATTAATGAGTATTTCTGTAAACTGATGTGGCTCTCTGCAAATTCACCGGATGTTTTTGGAACTACTGAACATAACGCGCCCAATGTATACTGAGATGTTTTGATATAAATATGAACTTTACTGAACAAAACATACATGTATTGTGTAACATGAAGTCCTATGTGTCATCTGATGAAGATCATCAAAAGTTAGTGATTCATTTTATCTCTATTTGGGCTTTTGGGGCTCCTCTCTTTGGCTGTAAAAATGGCTGTGTTTTTCTGTGGCTTGGCTCTGACCTAACATAATCGTTTGTGGTGCTTTCTCTGTAAAGCCTACTTGAAATCAGACACTTTGGTGGGATTAACAACAAGATTACCTTTAAAATTGTATAAGATACTTGTATGCTTGAGGAATTTTAATTATGAGATTTCTGTTGTTTTGAATTTGTTGCCCTGCACTTTCACTGGCTGTTGTCATATCGATCCCGTTAACAGGATTGCAGCAGTGGCTTCTTCCTTGCTGAGTGGCCCTTCAGGTTATGTCGATATAGGACTCGTTTTACTGTGGATATAGATATGTTTGTACCTGGTTCCTCCAGCATCTACACAAGATCCTTTGCTGTTGTTCTGGGATTGATTTGCACTTTTCACACCAAAGTACGTTCATCTCTAGGAGACAGAACGCGTCTCCTTCCTGAGCGGTATGACGCAATTATTTTCTGAGGTCTTGGCTGATTTCTTTTGATTTTCCCATGATGTCAAGCAAAGAGGCACTGAGTTTGAAGGTAGGCCTTGAAATACATCCACAGGTAAACATCCAATTGACTCAAATGATGTCAATTCGCCTATCAGAAGCTTCTAAAGCCACAACATAATTTTCTGGAATTTTCCAAGCTGTTTAAAGGCACAGTCAACTTAGTGTATGTAAACTTCTGACCCACTGGAATTGTGATACAGTGAATTATAAATCTATAAGTCTGTAAAATTTGTTGTAAAAATGACTTGTGTCATGGACAAAGTAGATGTCCTAACCGACTTGCCAAAACTATAGTTTGTTAACAAGACATTTGTGGAGTGATTGAAAAACGAGTTTTAAAGACTCTGACCTAAATGTATGTAAACTTCCGACTTCAACTGTATTTAGCTTAAGAATTTATTTATTGGGGACAGGGGGGCAGTATTGAGTAGCTTGGATGAATAAGGTGCCCAGAGTAAACTGCCTGCTACTCTGTCCCAGATGCTATTATATGCACTCTGAAATTTCTAAAACTGTTTGAATTATGTCTGTGAGTACAACAGAACTCATATGGCAGGCGAAGATCTGAGACAAATCCAACCAGGGAGTGGGAAATCTGAGGTTTGTAGTTTCATTTAAGTGATTGCCTATCCAATATGCTGTGTCTATGGGGCCATATTGCACATCCCAAGGCTTCCAGCAGATGTCAACAGTCTTTAGAAAGTTGTTTGGGGCTTCTATTGTGGAAGGGGGTCGAATAAGAGCTGTTTCAACAAGTGGACTGAGGCCAATCAGTTGTTTACTGCGCGGTCACGCTGGCGCGCCGTGCCTTCTTTTTCCTCTGTAATGAATACGCTATTGTCCGGTTGGAATATTATTGAAGATGTATTTTAAAAAGACCCTAAGGATTGATTGTAAACATTGTTTGACATGTTTCTACAAACTGTAATGGAACTCTTTTGAATCTTGGTCTGGATTTTGCGCTCGCGCATTGTGCCTTTGAAATAGTGAACTAAATGCGCGAACAAAACAGAGGTATTTGGACATAAATATGGACGTAATCGAACAAAACAAAAATTTCTTGTAGAAGTGGGAGTCCTGGGAGTGCCATCTGATGAAGATCAGCAAAGGTAAGTAAAGATTTATAATGCTATTTATGACTTTTGTTGACTCCACAATTTGGCGGGTAACTGTATGGCTTGCTTTTGTGGCTGAACCCTATTCTCAGATTATTGGATATTGTGCTTTTGCCGTAAAGCTTTTTTGAAATCTGACACAGCGGTTGCATTAAGAACAAGTTTCTTTAATTCTATGTAAAACATGTATCTTTCATCAAAGTTTATGATGAGTATTTCTGTTACTTGATGTGGCTCTCTGCAATTTCTCCGGATGTTTTGGAGGCATTTCTGAACATGGCGCCAATGTAAACTGAGGTTTTTGGATATACATATGAACTTGATCGATCAAAACATACATGTATTGTGTAACATTGAGTCCGGGGAGTATCATCTGTTGAAGATCGTCAAAAGTTAGTGATTCATTTTATCTATATTTCTGCATTTTGTGACACCTCTCTTTGGTTAGAAAATGGCTGAATGCTTTCTGTGACTAGTTGCTGACCTAACTTAATGATATGTTCTGCTTACGCCGAAAAGCCTTTTTGAAATCGGACACTGTGGTTGGATTAACGAGAAGTGTATCTTTAAAATGGTGTAAAATACTTGTATGGTTGAGGAATTTTAATTATGAGATTTCTGTTGTTTTGAATTTGTAGCCCTACAATTTCACTGGCTGTTGGCGAGGTGGGACGCTAGCGTCCAGAACGATCCCAGAGAAGTTAAGAAACAAGGTTCATGAACTCAATAGTTTGCTAGTAACAGATGGCATTCATATTCTGACTGATCTCTGAAACTCACTTAGAAAATACCTTTGAAGATACAGTGGTAGCAATACAAGGTTATAACATTTACAGAAAATATTGAAATGCCAGTGGTGGAGTTGTTGCTGTTTCTATTCAGAACCAACCTTCCTATAAACATTAGAGAGGATCTCATGTCAAATACTGTTGATGTAATATGGCTACAGGTTCATTTGCCTCACCTGAAGCCAATTCTGGTGGGAAGCTGCTACAGACCACCAAGTGCTAACAGTCAGTATCTGGATAACATGTGTGAAATGTTTGATAATGTATGTGATATCAACAGAGAGGTATATTTTCTGGGTGATTTAAATATTGACTTTCATCAAGCTGCCCACTCAATAAAAAGTTTCAAACTATAATCAGTGCCTGAAACCTGGTTCAGGTTATAGTCAACCTACCAGGGTAGTTACAAACAGCACAGGAATGAAATCATCAACATGTATTGATCACATATTTACTAATGCTGCAGAAATTTGCTTGAAAGCAGTATCCAGATCCATCGGATGTAGTGATCACAATATAGTAGCCATAAATAGGAAAGCCAAAGTTCCAAAGGCTGGGCCTAATATGGTGTATAAGAGGTCAAACAAGAATTTTTGTAGTGATTCCTATGTTATTGATATAGAGAATATCTGTTGATCAGTGGTGTGTAATGAGGAGCAAACAGACACTGCACTTGACATATTTACGAAATAGCTTATTTCAGTTGCTAATAAGTATGCACTCACTAAGAAAATGACTGTAAAAACTGTTACATCCCCATGGATTGATGAGGAATTGAAAAATGGTATGGTTGAGAGGGTTGAGGCAAAAGGAATGGCAAATAAGTCTGGCTGCACAAACGATTGGCTTACTTATTGCAAATTGAGAAATCATGTGACTAAACTGAATTAAAAGAAGAAGAAACTGCACTATGAAACAAAGATAAATTAAATAAAGAATGATAGTAAAAAGCTTTGGAGCACCTTCAATTAAATTCTGGGGAAAAGGCAAACTCATCTCCATTATTAATTGAAACAGATGGCTCATTCATCACAAAACCAACTGATATTGCCAACTACTTTAATATTTTTTTTCATTGGAAAGATTACCAAACATAGGCATAATATGCCAGAAACAAATGCTGACGCTACACATTCATGTATATCTGACCAAATTAGGAAAGACAAGCGTTGTAATTTTAAATTCTGTAAAGTTAGTGTGAAAGTGGTGAACAAATTATTGTTATCTATCAACAATGACAACCCACCGGGGTCCGACAACTTGGATGGAAAATTACTGAGGATAATAGCGGACAATATTGCCACTCCTATTTGCCACATCTTCAATTTAAGCCTACTAGAAAGTGTGTGCCCTCAGGCTTGGAGGGATGCAAAAGTAATTCCGCTCCCTAAGCCCCCTTTACTGGCTCAAATAGCTGACCAATCAACCTTTACTAAACTTTTGGAAAAATGTGTGTTTGACCAGCTACAATGCTATTTTACAGTTAACAAATTGATAACAAACTTTCAGCATGCTAATAGAGAAGGACATTCAACAAGCACAGCACTTACACAAATAACTGATGATTGGCTGAAAGAAATTGATGATAAAAAATATTGTGGGTCTGTTTTGTTAGACTTCCGTGGGGCTTTTGACATTATCGATTATAGTCTACAGCTGGCAAAACGTATGTGTTATGGCTTTACACCCCCTGCTGTACTGTGGATAAAGAGTTATCTGTCTAACAGAACACAGAGGGTGTTCTTTAATGGAAGCCTCTCCAACATAATCCAGGTAGAATCAGGAATTCCCAGGGCAGCTGTCTAGGTCCATTACTTTTTTCAATCTTTACTAGTGAATTGCCACTGGCTTTGAGGAAAGCCAGAGTGTCTATGTCTGTGGATGAATCAACACAATACATGTCAGCTAGTACAGTGACTGAAATGACTGCAACAGTTAACAAAGAGTTTCAGAATGGGGGGCAAGGAATAAACGAAAAGCATTGTATTTGGGACAAATCATTCACTAAACCCCAAACCTCAATTAAATCTTGTAATAAATAATGTGGAAATTGAGAAAATTGAGGTGACTAAACTGCTTGGAGTTACCCTGGATTGTAAACTGTCATGGTCAAGACATATCGACACAACAGTAGCTAAGATGGGGAAATGTCCATGATAAGGCCCTGCTCTACCTTCTTGACCCCACTGTCAACAAGGCAGGTCCTACCTACCCTAGTTTTGTTGCACCTGGACTACTGTTCAGTCGTGTGGTCAGGTGCCACAAAAAAGCACTCCGAAAAATTGCAATTGGTTCAGAACAGGGCAGCACTGCTGGTCCTTGGATGTACACAGAGAGCTAATATTAATAATATTTCATGTCAATCTCTCCTGGCTCAAAGTGGAGGATGCATTGACTTCATCACTGCTTGTATTTATGAGAGGTACAGTACAGAAATTTTGAACGCACCGAGCTGTCTGTTTGAACTCCTGGAGCACAGCTCGGACACCCATGCATACCCCACAAGACATGCCACAAGAGGTCTCTTCCCAGTCCTAAATCCAGAACAGACTATGGAAGGCACACAGTACTAAATAGAGCCATGACTATATGGAAGTCTATTCCACATTAACTAACTCATGCAAGCAGTAAAATTAGATTTTTTTTAAAGATTAAAAAACACCTTATGGAACAGCAGGGACTGACAGATCTTCTTATAAATAATTATGATAAAACATGGGCTTAAAAATCAAGTTTAGTAATTCATTTAACATCTAAAAAATGAATACAAAAATGAAACATCTGAGGGGGCACATGCCCTTGTGCCCCCTATGGGCATGATGCTTCTGTCATGTCTTATTATGTCTGTTCCTGTCCTTTCTCTTCACTCTGTCTCTCTCTGCTGGTCTTATTAGGTTACCTTCTCTTTCTCTCATACATAACAGCTTCTCCGTGTACCTACCGACTGTTACAGAGAAGTCTAAAACGGAGATACAGAGATTTTTTTTATACATGGAAGAAGCGTGTAAAAAATGCTACATAATCTGATGCATGTCCTTTTTTTGCAGCTAACTCTCACAGTCTCACCTCAGAATTAGACATTAATGTTCCTCAAGCGTAAAATTTCAAATTTATTCCAAATGTAAAATTTCGAAGATAAGGGTTAAGGTTTGGGTTTAGGCTTAAAAAACATATAAAAAACAACTTTCTACTGATGGATTCAAACTTGCAACCTTTGGAATCAGATGCTTACGCCCATACGCCATCCCCATTCACAATGCCTTAGCAAAACCGAAACCTACTTGAAGGTAAGAGCGCTCACTGTTGCCCCTAGTGGCCGTTTTCCACGTCATCTCTGCCCCTATACCTGCGCCCAGAGGGGTGTAATTCAAAGTCCAGGTACAGGGGTGACTTGGGTCTAAAATGATTTTGTGAGCCTTACAGAGGGCCCTGACCTTAAAGATCTCATCCAGGCCTGTCTGTTTGACTCTAAATACCTTGCTTGCTGTGGTGATAATCTTCCTCATCATGTTTCTCTGGCTGACAGTGGCATTGCCAAACCAACAAACAATACAACAATTTAAAATACTCTCAATAAAGGATTTGTAAAACAGAGTCAGTATAGTACAGTCTATATTAAAAGAACCCAACATTTTTAGAAAGAACAGTCTCTGTTGGCTCTTTTTGTAGATCAGGTCTGTACATTTAATCCACTGAAGCTGATTGTCCAAAAGGACACAGAGATATTTGTATTCCTCTACAATCTCTATATTCTGACCTCTGATAGATGTTGCAGAGGTAGGTGTTGTACGCTTCCTGAAGTCTATGCACATCTCTTTGGTTTTGTTGGTATTGAGGACCAAGTGTGATTCCTCACACCACTCTACAAAGTCATCTAGGACCGGGCCATGATGTTCCTCATCTTCATGCAACAGGCTGATCAAGGCAGTGTCATCAGCGAACTTAACATGATGTCTGTCAGTATGGGAACTAGTACAACTATTAGTGTACAAGATGTACAGAAGTGGGGACAAAACACATCCCTGAGGAGAGCCTGTGTTGGTATTGCGTATATCCGACACATGGGGACCTATTTTGACTCGCTGTGAGCGTTGGCTCAGGAAGTCCAACAGCCACAAACCAGCCCCCCATCTAAGGAGAAGTCGCGAATGAGTCTCTGTGCCAGCATGTAAGGCTGGGTTGTGTTGAAGGCAGAAGAAAAGTCAACAAACAGAACCCTGACATGGGATTTGACCCCCTCTAGATGTCTATAGACCATGTTAAGGAGGATAAGAATGGCATCATCAACTCCTCTGCTAGGCTGATAGGCAAAATGAAATGGGTCGAGGAGCTTCTGGGTGACACTGAGAATATGACTTTTCACAATTTTCTCAAGGCATTTCATTACCAAGGATGTCAAGGTGATAGGGCGGTAGTCATTCAGCACAGTGGGATTAGATGCTTTAGAAATTGGTATAATTATTGAGTTTTTCCACAATACTGGCACATGTTGCTGGTCAAGTGAGGATTGGAAAATGTCTGTAAAAACACCAGCCAGTTGTTCAGCACAGTGCTTTAACACATGTCCACTTATTTTGTCTGGGCCTGGGCTTTTGTATGTGTTACATCCCCTGAACAACTTTAGAACATCAGACTGTTGAACAACAACTCTCTCAAACATTTGTAATGATGCTTCCATTTGCTTTACCTCTGACACAAAGATGTCTGATTCAAATCTTGAGAAGAAAACATTCAGTTCATAAGCCATGTGCTGGTCCTCATATCCCCCAAGGTCAGCACTGGTTTTTCCCCTGCCTATATGGGGGGGCACTAGCCATGGATTTAATCCCTTGCCAGACCACCCTTGCGTTTCCTGAGGAGAGGGTCCTCTCCACCCTTTGCTTGTATGCCTCCTTGTCCACCAGTATCTTTTGATCTCACATTGTACATCTCTTAAAGCCTGTCTATCACCCCCAGCATAAACTGCCTTCTTTCTATCATGTAGTGATTTTAGATGTTTTGATACCCAAGGCTTGTTGTTAGGGAAGATTTTACAGGTCTTAGTTGGCACAACTGACTCAACACAGAAGTTTACATAGTCTGAAATAACATCTGTGAGTTCATCCAGATCAGAGCTGCGGTGCTCAAATACCTCCCACATTGTACAGTCAAAACACCCCTGGAGACAAATGATACCCTTGTCATTCCAGATCTGGACAGTTTTAACTGTGGGTTTCTCCCTCCCCAGGAGCCGACAGTAGGTTGGCCGGAGGTAGACCACATCGTGGTCTGATGTCCCCAGGGGAGGTCTGGTGGTGGCAGAGAACCCCTTTGGTATTGTCCCATAGCACAAGTCAAGAGTCCTATTTTTCCTAGTGTGACATTTCACATACTGATGGTATGTGCGCAAGACTTTGTGCAAGGTACAGTTGTTAAAATCCCCTAAAAAAAATTTGGGTGCGTCAGGGGAGATGGATTTCAGTTTCTGTGACAGATTATAAATAATCTCTGATGCCTTTGTTCTATTAGCTTTAGGTTGAATGTACACAACGGTAACAAACAATTGGGGGAACCCCTGGGACAGATAGTAAGGTCGCAGTGACACAGGAAGCAGTTCAATGTCGGGGGTACAGAGTCTCTCTCTTACCAGGATCGATTTACACCACTGGTCCCTGACAAGCAGGCAGACGCCCCCGCCGTGAAGTTTCCCTGTGACTGTCAGATCACGGTCCGCTCCACTTCTCTGTCCGGGACTCTGTCATCCAGCCAAGTCTCAGTAAACACCAGCAAAACAGGCCTCCCGATATTCATGTTGGAAGCGCAAATTCGCTGACAACTCATCTGCTTTCCCCCTCAGTGACCTGGCAAGGTGGTGGGTAAGGGAAGTTTGTTCTGAAATTTTTACAGTCTGATTCCCCCGCATTTTCCACGTTTGCATTTGGGTTTGTAATCCACTCGCAGACAATCGGTATTAGATGGGCCATTGGGATATCCATTGCGTTCGTATTTGAGTTGCATTGTAGTAAGAACTCTCTGCTGTATTGGAATCCGCTGCCAGCAGCATTTTCATAATTTAGTCCGTTCGTAGCGGGTATGAACACGATCAACAAGATCAGTCCAACACCCCACCACTCTAAATCCATGGTTGGCAGATTGTTTGTAAACTAAGTGTACAAATTAAAAACATAAAATAATGCCACACCAAATGTCACACACACTGCAGGTCGCAACAGAGCCGCACACCCTCCTCCTGCGGCTTTGTCTGATGACCCATGAAGCACAAACACACACACTAGGACCATGCCTCAGGACTACCAAGAATGATGATTCCTTGCTGTCCCCAGTCCACCTGGCCGTGCTGCTGCTCCAGTTTCAACTGTTCTGCCTGCGGCTATGGAATCCTGACCTGTTCACCGGACGTGCTACCTGTCCCAGACTTATTATTTGCTGGTCATTTATGAACATTTGAACATCTTGGCCATGTTCTATTATAATCTCAACCCGGCACAGCCAAAAGAGAACTGGCCACCCCTCATAGCCTGGTTCCTCTCTAGGTTTCTTCCTAGGTTTTGGCCTTTCTAGGGAGTTTTTCCTAGCCTAGCTTTTTTTTATACAGCCTGACAGGATGCTCTCAATTGTGCATCTGTAAACGTTTGTGAGGGTCCTAGGGGCCAAGCAGAATTTCTTCTGTTGCACCTTCTTCACCACACTGTCTGTGGTCCCGTCGATGTGGATAAGGGCATGCTCCCTCTGCTGTCTCTTGAAGTCCACGATCAGCTCCTTCGTATTGTTGACGTTGAGGGAGAGGTTATTTTCCTGGCACCACTCCGCCAGGGCCCCCTCCTCCTACCAGTAGGCTGTCTCGTCATTGTTGGTAATCATGCCTTCTACTGTTGTGACATCTGTGCTTGGCCACACAGTCATGGGTTAACAGGGAGTACAGGAGGGGGCTGAGCACAAACCCTTGTGGGGCCCCTGTGTTGAGGATCAGCATTGTGGAGGTGTTGTTTCCTACTTTCACCACCTGGGGGCAGCCCGTCAGGAAGTCCAGGACCCAGTTGCACAGGGCGGGGTTCAGACCCAGGGCCTTGAGCTTAATGATGAGCTTGGAGAGTACTATGGCGTTGAAGGCTGAACTATAGTCGATGAACAGCATTCTTACAAAGGTATTCCTCTTGTCCAGATGGGATAGGGCAGCATGCAGTGCGATAGCGATTGCATCGTCTGTGGATCTATTGTGACAGTGTGCAAATTGAAGTGGGTGTAGCCTCTTAAATGTAAAGTCCCCATATTTGATTTTTTTCCAATTCAGTCTGTTATGAGAATGGTAGCTCATATCTGCAAAAGCAGGGTATCTGCGGAAATCTGAGTGTCTTGGCTATTGGTCTGTGCATACCATATATGGGCATACAAGTGTATAAGGGCAGGCCGAGCCGATGACCTCATTTCAAGATGGCTGCTACCTACATTCGGGTTAGTGTTAAGGAGCATAAACAAAATAAACACTGAATATGTCGATTCACACCGAAAGCCAGGACTCCACAGACCATGATGATGTCTTATTTATCTGCCTTTGACTTACCGTTATTGATCACCAGCCCCGAGAGTCAAATGTTTTATTTTACACAACATTTTCACCAATCAGCAAACATCTTCCAAAGTAAGCTTCGATTTGGTCTGTGTTTGAGTTATAGGTACATGAGGGTTATGACTTAATGCATGACTTAATGGTAACATTGAATGTCCACCGAATGACTATATCAATGGGGGGCAAAGTACGACCCGCGGGCCTGGGCACACAATCTAGCCCGCGAGACATAAAAAAATAATAATAATAACAGTTTTTTTTTTTTTACTCCTTTTTTCTCCCCAATTTCGTGGTATCCATTTGGTAGTTACAGTCTTGTCCCATCACTGCAACTCCGTACGGACTCGGGAGAGGCGAAGGTCGAGAGCCGTGCGTCCTCTGAAACACGACCTAACCGAACAAAACAATAAACACTATAAAACAAACCATGAAGCTACAGGCTATGTGCCATAAACAAAGTCAACTTCCCACAACGACAGGTGGGAAAAGGGCTACCTAAGTATGGTTCTCAAGCAGAGACAACGATAGACAGCTGTCCCTGATTGAGAACCATACCCGGCCAAAACATAGAAATACAAATAATAGAACATAGAATACCCACCCCAAATCACACCCTGACCAAACCAAATAGAGACATAAAAAGGATCTCTAAGGTCAGGGCGTGACACACTGCTTCTTGACACAATGCCAGCTTAACCAATGTGTCAGAGAAAACACTGTAAACCTGGCGACCGTGTCAACATGCATGCACCCGGCCCGCAACAGGAGTCACTCGAGCACGATGGGACAAGGAAATCTAAGCCTGCCAAACCCTCTCCTAACCCGGTCGATGCTGGGCCAATTGTGCGCCTCCTCATGGGTCTCCCAATCATGTCCATGACACAGCCTGGGCTCGAACCCGGGTCTCTAGTGATGCCTCAAGCACTGTGATGCAGTGCCTTTGACCGGAGGCCCCCTCAAATTTATTTTAACAAAAATTGGTCCCCCCCAAAAATGCGGCCCTCCGTTGAGTTTCAAAATCCCGGTGTGGCCCTCAAGTCAAAACGTTTGCCCACCACTGAACTATATCTTTGCGCATCAAAAATATGACGCTGCCTGCTTACGCACCGTAGGCATGCATTACACAGGGGATTGGCTGCTATGGCACCTTGGCAGTCTTGTAGCCAATGAGAAAAGGTTTCCAGGGATATGCAGTTGACCTGGGTGGGCCTAGAACCTTTCAAGGGTAATGCGAACTATTGCTACCTAGCTCAGAGAAGGCAGCTATGAATAAGTATACCGACATAGAAGCTTTTAATAAAATACTGGTCGGACTCGGATCAGAAGAGCAATTTGGACAACGAGTATTTCGACTCAGTTGATGAAGATTTCTTTCTGGAAGGATTGGATCCACTTCTAGATCCGTATGTAAATTATTTTCAGGACTTTATATAGCTAATTTAGTATATGTATTTCATTTTTTATAAGTTGTCTGCTTTTTGTGCTTTGGATTTAGTTTACATAGGCCTATGTGTCAGAGAGACGATTTATTTCTCTATTTGGTTAGGTCAGGGTGTGTGATTTGGGGTGGGCATTCTATGTTGTCTATTTCTTTGTTTTTGACCGAGTATGGTTCCCAATTAGAGGCAGCTGTCTATCATTGTCTCTGATTGGGGATCATACGTAGGCAGCCCTTTTTCCCACTTTCTGTTGTGGGATCTTGTTTTTGTTAGTTGCTGGTTTAGTGCTAAAATACTTTATGTGTCATTTATTCTTTCTTGTTTTTTTGGTGTTCATTTAATAAAATCAAAATGTAAGCCTACCTCGCTGCACCTTGGTCTCATTCCGACGACAGCCGTAACACTATGTAACAAGTGGTTTGAACGTTATAGTAGTTATTGTCTCTGTTTCGTATTAGTCCACTGTTTGCTGTTCTAAGTTTCATCCTTTGGAAAGGCCACTAAACTCTCATGGCCTTTGGAGAGATCACTAAACACTCATGGCCTTTGGAGAGATCACTAAACTCTCATGGCCATTGTTAATTTGTGGTCCTCACCTCTGCCTCTGACTCCAAAGTGTTACTGTTTGCATTGTGTGTGTGCTTCACACCTTCTATGTGAGTCACTGTTCAGATCAAGTTTAGGCTTCGTGTTTTTACTTTACAGCAGTGTTGTTTTGCAAATTTAGCCAACTGTAATTCTGTGTGTGTTTCAACAATATATCCCTTTATTTTATTCACCACGGAGTGGAGGATGCAAAGAATTTGGATGATGGTATTTGGGAGCCACCCGCTTGCTGGGGAGTCGTGGCTGATAGGCTACGACCAGGTCCTCGACAAGACCGGGAAGTGGTATAAGACTTCTGTTTACCTCTTTGTGGACATTGCTACAGTAAATGTTTTCATTCCCCACAAGCAGGTGGCCAAAGCAAAAGGTCAAACCCTTCTCTCCCAGTTGGCCTTCTGAGAGCAGCTGGTGGTGGAAATGGCTGGATTGGGGGCCCAAAGCAACCATCACAGGACCCCCACTCAAGGTGAGTGCACATGCAAATAGACAAAAGGAAGAACTACAAGCATTGCACAAAACAAAACTTTTGTAAAAATGTAAACTAAATTTGTAAAGATTTCAGGTTATTTCTATTTTTGCACCGTTTTTACACATGTGTAACCAAGTTTGTGTTTGATAAGACATTTTATGTATATCTGTTGCTTTTATATTGTTTTTGTAAACAGTTCATTTGTATGTGGGACCAATACATTGAATATGCTTAGGCTAAACGTTCGGGCACTTTGGAGAGGTTGAAAAAACACGTGGATATCCCCTGTATGTCCCCCGACACCACCGCAGCGTTTGAGAGAGGTTGGTGTTGTAGAAATGTTGTTGTTTTTATAGTGGACAATAACTGTAAGGCACATCCAGTGTGCAAAAACAGTGCAATTACCATATTCTGACACGTTGGAGAGGACACTTGAATGTACCCTGGATACCCCATAACATCACCACAATGTTTGAGTGAGGTTGATATGGTAGAAATTGTGTTTTTATACTGAACAAATAGCATTTAGGGATTGCAAATGTGTAATAGCACTGGAATTATCTAATTTACAGACATATGCCACTGTAGGGACACTTGGAAATATCCCGTGACCACACCTGACACTACTTACTTAAACATCTGCCCATTTCTAGTTTTTAGGTCTATCAATCCCATTGTTTTCCTAATATTGTTCACATGTTGTGGAAGCCATCTGATGTGTTTCCAGCTCTGGGAATCAATAATTCACTTATATCTTGTCAATGAAATATGTTATTTTGTTTGTGCTTGATCTTGTGTATTCTGAACTATGTAGTGCCTATCTATCTTCTGATCATTTCCTCATAATCTCCCAGGTGTCTTCTTTCCAAATATACCAGGTTTTGGCATGTCTGAATCATGTAATTACACACGAATAGCAGTTACTTTTGGGTATGTCTATTTAGGCGGAAATCTACATTTTGCCAATACTTTTAAGAGGCTAGGGTGTCAGGAAAGGTGGAGGTGATATGATCCTTAAACCAGCCTCTCAAAGCACTTCATGATTTATTGGGTCTGTGACATTCCGCCCAATCTCACCATACTCAGCGAAAAGCTGTTGAAGAGGGAGTGACAAGTGGAATACAATCTACAAACAGCTTCTACCAAGTAATGATACCTTTTTTCCCCCGGGTGTTATCAGTACTACCAGGCCTTGATTACAGAAACAACAACACCCTAGCGAAGTCGAAAATAAGGAACTTGAACTCCCTTGAATTTGAGCGTGACTACATTCTTCCAGCCCTTTCCTTCAGCTTCCCTCATCTTCATTGTTTTTACAATGATTAGAAAAAGCTATCAATCCAATATTGTGATCTTTTGAAGACTTTGCACGTAAGCCCTACCTTTCAATCGTTGTCACGTATCAGTATTGAAGATCCAGCAGTGGCGGCATCAACAGGTCTGGCTGGTAATGTGTTTGGCAGGCACAGCCCTTCCTTATTACATAGTTATTACATACACTTGTCCTGGGCTCCTGGGTGAAACTTGCCCAGTATCCAACCAGACACGCCTGTTAGAGTTTCTGTCTGTGTGGTTGTACCCCCCCCTCAAAATCCCTGTCTGCAAACTGATATTACACTAAACTACACTATAGTGTAAAACTATTTGCTAAAATGTAAACCCCTTGCCTGTTCACAGTAGCAATTACTATGATTTTTAAAGGAACAACAATAGAAAGGATGAGTGCTTGATTTGAAATCTATTTTGATCTATTTAAAACATGGTTGAACATGTATCTTGCAATCATGAGTAATCTGTTATGACACAGTCATACACATAGGTAAATAAAACATTCATGGTCATATTACTATAGGGTTCATCCCGACACCAGAATATGAATGTACTGTACATTTTCCAATTCACAATAAGGGTCCGGTTTGGAAACGTAATGGTTATTATTTTCATGTGAATACGCTATCAATGCTGTAAAAATGTGTAAAAAAAAGTTCTCCTTCTTCAGCACTATTAATTTAACTTCGGGAGCTTTCTGTATCCTCTGACGTGTATATCAATACAGCAAAGAAGGCAGTACCAAGAATAATTGATCTGTATACACTATCCTTCAGAAAGGACGGTGTCCCTATCGGATTTAAACGTTGCACTTTCCACAGTTATGCTTGAGTGGGATAATGAGAGATGATGGGAGGAGTATTAATTTACATGTATTTATGTGATATCAAATCAAAATAATGGAAATTGTTATAGGCTAGTCATTGTTGCTTACCAGCAGCAACATGCATATGAAATAATTATATAATCCATAAAACCTCTTTCTTTTCTTTACATTGTTAAGGCTTTTCTATCTTAGCATATTTTCTCTTGTGATGTTTTGGTATGTTACGATACGAATAATTATTTTGGATTATTTACTTTCCCCCTCTTTCCCCCTCCAGTGGACATGTTTTGAACTACAGCGGCGTTTTGTGACTTACTGAGCCTGGAGAGCTGGAGGCTGGCACACTGCTCTCCAGGCTCTTTCCTACCCCCGTTAATTTATTCATACTTGTCACTGATTGGCCAATACACTCTTTGGTGTACCCAGGTCTAAATCAAGAATGATAATTAGCAGTACATCTCCGATTAAAAGTCAAGCGCAGTGCACATGTCAACAGTGGGCTTTAGATTGAATCCCAGTCAAAACTAGGGTCGGATTCAATCCATATCGCAGAAGTATTGCAGAAAATCCGTGTTAAATCTAAAGGTAATTTCAGATGGAGCTGACATATGCAGTGTTTACCGTGAATACAGTCTCCGCAAACACGGGAACATTGCCTTTAAATTGAGGGTGAGGGTCTGGACAGATTTCCTGCAAGTCCATTTCCGCTTTGACCAACCAACGCTTGTACAGTACCTGCACAGATGTGCATGTCGGAACATTTTTAACATTGTGAGCAGTAACCCGTCTGCCTAGGGGGATTAAGATCCACGTTTAAGAGCAATATAATAAAAAATAATGATAGGTACTATATTACCATAAGGACCCATTAATTTGGAAAAATATGCCTGAAACACCTTGGAAACACTCCAATCAATCTCTTACAATGGTATCCCATGGTCTGCATTATATTTTTGAAAAGTCACTTTATGTAAAGGATAATTAAGAGGGGTTATTTGTTCTATGCATTATTTTCCAAAGAAGCATTGACCCATGAGTTGAGTAGCCCGCTTATACCATGGCTATAATTGAACAAATTTACAGCTAGAAACGTGTTCATTTGCTGCTAGAAATGTGTTCAACATCCACTGAAGTAGCTAGTAAGTTTACCAAGCTACAGTAGTTGCCTTGGTAACCAAGCAAACATACTTGATACAGATGTCGGATCTTAATTTGATCACATCTTGGCCATGTATTGTTATAATCTCAACCGCAGAGCCTGGTTCCTCTCTAGGTTTCTTCCTAGGTTCCTGCCTTTCTAGGGAGTTTTTCCTTGCCACCGTGCTTCTACATCTGCATTGCTTGCTGTTTGGGATTTTAGACTGAGTTTCTGTATAGCCCTTTGTGACATCGGCTGATTGATTGATTGATCACTCTTATACGCAAAAGGTTTGGTGAATCGATTACAGCCAAGGTAAGTGAAAAATCCTTTAAGTCTGCATTTTCAGTGGTCTGTCCCTTTAAAGTGTAATGGCTGTCACAGACACTTGAACAGCTTTTGCTTCCACATGAACTTTGCTTGCTGACCAACCAAGTAGCAAGCTGTCTGGAGGAATTCTTTGTTGTGTCCCAAAGACACAGCTAGAGGGAGGAGTAAGGAGAGGACTGTCTGCAATGTTTTAGCACACAATTTCACCATAGTTTGAGAGAAGAGGGCCAGCCACCCAGTTCAAGTGGAGAAGCATCGAGAAGGCAGTCTTGTTGAGAGGAGCAAGTAGTATAATGACCAGGAGGACAAGATGACATCAAGCGTCCTCAGGAGGATCTGATATAGAGGGTTGACTGATCACCTGTAAAGAGAGAATCATTAGCACCAGGCAGGACAAAAAGCACAAACAAGAGAGTCCTTAGCCTCACAAGTACTAAGGGACATAATATCATTGCCATGGCAGCAGGGGCATGTTCGGTGAGTTGAAATTCTCAGAAAGTAACAGTCAGCGATGTCAAATCCTGAATGAACTTCTTCAACGTAGAATCTCGAGTTCTGTTTTCATAATGATGAAAATGATAATATGTAGTTTGTGATATACAAATGGATCTAAAAGCACTGTCTAACCTCAGAATAAGCAATACTAGTGTTAATAACTCAAAATTCACAAACACAGTTACCCTTTATAAAGAGAGGTTGTATCCTTTTATATCCAGTTTGTAGACCGTTAATTATTTGTTTATGGATATAAATGTGTGATAAAACTATAATATACTGTAACCCATGTTGGAATTTTTTATTTTGGTGCTTGATAAATGAGATTGCAATGCATCATGCCATATTGGGGTCCACCTTGTAAGGGTATTATAACAGTGCAGCCGTATACGCTCATATCTTGACAAGCGTCAAAATGGCATTTTCCATCTATGGAGAAAGTGTAAACATTAGTCTCATTTATAAGTAAAAACACAAAACATCCCTTACAAACTGTCATTAACAAATTGTAATGAAAAATATGATAATGCATGATGATGGTCCTGGGTAATTCTATTGTTGGACCTTTGATCCCTTGGGATAATGCTATGTGGCTAAACAGATAAAAGGTATATGGAAGCCGAATGTGGAACAAATAACATACAATTTAAAAAACACATCTCATTGGTAGTCAGCTCCTGTTTACCACTCCATTGTTGAGTTCTGAAACAATTTAAACGTTTTCTTCATCTCTACATAATGCCTGGTATTGAAAGTGCTTTGAAGCGCTCGATTAGACCAAGCGTCTCTCGCCTGTTATGTGAAAGCAAAATTGAGTTCCTGACTTTGAGTGAATGTAACATGAACGGCAGGAAACACTTGTTACGGATAACATCTATTTGCCAACATTCCAGGAGTGACACCATTCTCCATTAAGTTCTTTTTTTTACATGATTGTGAGACCAAAATTGACAATTTAAGTCAGGTATATTTAGTGTCTGCTATGTCAATGACATTAACCACCCTTAAACTCCCGAAAAGAAAGTTAACTTCTTGAATTGTTCAAGAACCAACATAGTCATAATTTCCCTATTTTTTTCATAGATGTGTGTAGTATCCCTGCATATCACTCCGTTGCTGCCAGTTACCTACATCACATAGGTTTCTGTAGGGGAAAAACAGTGAATAGAAGACAGATGTTTGACTCTAGATTTACGGAAACACTTTTACAACCATAGCATGAATGAGTCTACCAGCTTTGTTGGCAGCACAAATGTTGCACATGAGAAGATAAGATTTTATTTTATAAAATGTGAAGACAAAAGAAAAATTAAATACCAATGCTAGATAGGGCTAAAAACATGCCTTAAGTATATATTTTTTGTGCATCAGATTATCTATATTAAAGGGAAAGTTTGGAATTTTGGCAACAAAGCCATTTATCTACTCTCCAGAGTCAGATGAACTTGTGGATACCATTTTTATGTTTCTAGTCCAGTATGAAGGAAGTTACAGGTACTTTTGCGAACAAATGCTAACAAGCGTTAGCACAATGATTGGAAGTCTACAGGAACTCCTAGCATGCTAGCTTGTCCTGTAGACTTCCAGTCATTGCACTTATGCTAGTTAGCATTTGCTTCCGAAACAACCTCTAACTTCTTTCATACTGGATGCAGATACCTGTACATACAAATGGTATCCACGAGGTCATCTGACTCTTGGGAGTAAAGGGCTTCATTGCCAAAATCCTGAATGATCCCTTTAAATATAGGCTACAAGAAAGTAGAACCTCAGTGCACAGGTAGGCCTATTTTACCATCATTAACTTTATTATTGGCCAAAATAGGTTTTAAAGGCAGGTCAATCAGGACAATAAACTAGGTCTACCAAACTAGAACATCTAAAATTGTAATTATTCGAATAGATCGTTAGCTCACTGACTCTTATATCGTTTGACAAAAAGTTTGACTACCTGGCAGCCTACTGAGTTACTTATCGAAAATACAACATGAAAAGAAAATATCAAGACAATAACACATGGTTGATCAAGTGCATCCTCTCTTCAAAGAGAATGGACATTTTGTAACATTGAGTTTAATCAATGAGGACAATCACAGACAAAGGAATTAGATAAAGTAGAAGATTGGCTGCAGGGACATTTGACCGGGGTGACACTGTTTATGCAAAAGTGGCACACATTTGGTATACCGCTATGTAGACAATCAAAATCAGTCTATCCCTGCTCAAATTATGTTTATTTCAATGAATGAAGATCGTATCTTCATTTTTATGATGAAAATGTATTATTCAGTGGATGCTACAACCACTAAAACAAAACCAGACACATACTTCTACAAAGCGTGGTTTTCAGTGTTGGTGGGACACTTTAGTAAATGAACGACACTATGCGACACTATTTTATCATTAGAAACACATTCGTGTCATCATTGTAAATAAGAATTTTTCTTAACTGTCTTGCCTAGTTGAAGGTTAAATTAAAAATTAAATGTGTCCCACATCACCTCACACTTGTTATGAACTTATCAATAAGACATTGAAAATGCTTGTAGATAACACACTCTCTGTTTTTACAATTTTGGGACAATAACCTTCTTCTAGACTCTCTCTATGCCCTTGGAAAATGTATGTGGGGACATTCCAAGGTGAATATCTAACTAAAGGAGTCTGCACAGCGTTTACTGGAACACCTCTGCTGTCCCCCATATTCTGTCCCCTTTTATAAATTGAGCCTTGTTTCTAGCCTCCCTTTCTTACATGTCATTGTGGTTCCTTTCTTCCTTTCATACCCTTGTTATTTCCCTCTAATGCCTTACATCATTATCCTATGCTGTTTATTTGCTATATAGCATCAAATAAACATATTTCAATGTACCCTGAACAAAAATATAAACGCAACATGCAACAATTTCTAAGATATTACTGAGTTACAGATCATATAAGGAAATCAGTCAATACAAATAAATAAATTAGGCTCTAACCTCATCACATGACTGGAAATATGGATATGCATCTGTTGGTCACAGATACCTTAAAAGAAAAGGTATGGGCGTGGATCAGAAAACCAGTCAGTATCTGGTGTGACCACCATTTGCCTCATGCAGCACGACACATCTCCTTCTCATAGAGTTGATCAGGCTGTTGATTGTAGCCTGTGGAATGTTGTCCCACTCCTCTTCAATGGCTGTTCGAAGTTGCTGGATGTTGGCGGGAACTGGAACACCCTGTCGTACACGTCAATCCAGAGCATCCCAAACGTGCTCAATGGAGGACATGTCCCGGTCAGTATGCAATCTATAGAAGAACTGGGACATTTTCAGCTTCCCGCAATTGTATACAGATCCTTGCGACATGGGACAATGCATTATCATGCTGGAACATGAGATGATGGTCGCGGATGAATAGCACGACAATGGGCCTCAGGATCTCATCCCGGTATCTCTGTGTATTCAAATTGTTGATAAAATGCAATTGTGTTCATTGTCCGTAGCTTATGCTTGTCCATACCATAACCCCCCCGCCACCATGGGGCACCCTGTTCACATGGACATCAGCAAACCGTTCACCATCTGTCCCGATACAGTTGACACCGGGATTCACCTGTGAAGAGCACACTTCTCCAGCATGCCAATGGCCATCAAAGGTGAGCATTTTCCCACTGAAGTCGGTTGCAAATCCGAACTACAGTCAGGTCAAGGCCCTGTTGAGAACCACGAGCACCAGATGAGCATCCCTGAGATGTTTTCTGACAGTTTCCGCCCAAAATTCTTCGGTTGTGCAAACCCACAGTTTCATCAGCTGTCTGGTCTCAGACAATCCCGCAGGTGAAAAGGCCAGATGTGCAGGTCCTGGGCTGGCATGGTTCCACGTAGTGCGGTTGGGAGGCTAGTTGGACATACTGCCAAATTCTCTAAAACGACGTAGGCGGCTAATGGTACTGAAATTAACATTAAATTCTCTGGCAACAGCTCTGGTGGACATTCCTGCAGTCAAAATGCCAATTGCATGCTGCCTGAAAACTTGAGACATCTGTGGCATTGTGCTGTGTGACAGCACATTCTATTGTCCCAAGCACAAGGTGCACCTTTGAAATGATCATGATGTTTAATCAGCTTCTTGATATGCCACACCTGTCACGTGGATGGATTATTTTGGCAGTGGAAAAATGCTCACTAACAGGGATATAAACATTTTTGTTCAGTGTATTTTAGAATATCGAATCAAGGAAAATACAATGACATTGATTACAGACCCAGTGCAGTCAAAAACGTGATTTCCTCTGTTTTATATATATTTCCACACTATGAGGTTGGAATAATACTGTACAATTGTGAAAATAATGATAATGCCCTTTTAGTGTAAAAAAAATAATGCTGAAATTGCTGTCTGTTTTGGTCAGATGGAGTTTTGGCCTGCCTGGTCACATCACCAGGCAGTAGATTAGTTCCAAATCACTCTGCCAATAATAGCTAGTTTCACTTTTCCCTTCCCCACTCAGACCACTTCCAGACAGTCCTAGCAAAATTCTTGCATGAGAAATTGCACAGTGAAGTACTAAACTGTTACCCAGAAAATGATTTGATATTGAGATAAAAAAAACAGCAGCAGTTTATTTTGTTCCTGTTGACATGAATGGTTTCTATATTCTATATACTATATTTCAAAACGATTCATTTTAACACCAAAAGCTAGATTGTTGAATTATAATTGACAGAATGACAGCCTTATTATTCTAGCTCATGGATTCATATGCATGGAGTTTAATGTATGGCTGCGTTTCAACCGTATACCCCATCTAAGAAACCTGACCACACACACTACAATGATGTGACACTAACCCCAGAAAATGTCCATGCAGAGAACACATTCAGCAACAACCCAATCACAATTGTTGTGATTGGGTTGCAAGATGACCCTAGTACAGCACTCTCAAACACAAATGCCCCACTACACTTGTCCCACTAATGCTGACATTCCACCTATGTGAATAACTCAAGGTCAAAATAATGAACTGTGGTTGAGTCACAGACTCTCTCCAACAGCTTTGTTTATGTGCCCTCACTGTTGGGAAAATGAATGTTGCTCAGAGGTGTGCCAGAGATGTACCACCGACTACAACGACAGACAAATGACCTCTCTTTGTTCTCTCAATTTGTGTTCATATGCTTTCCTTTGCTTTGTTTCTGAATTATTTTTTGTAAAGAATAATAATTGTGTGAAAATATCCATAATCAAACCAATAAAGAGCAGTGGACAGCAACACTTTGATTTGACGGGAGGGCTGTAGGTCCATATATTTGTTTCTTATCCATAAGCGCTAATGTGACCAACGCATCTGATTCCATAAGCAACGATATTGTAAAATACCGACACCTGTTTAAAAAAGTTATTACAAAGGGTTCCCACATGCTTTTTACTATCTGACATTGTTTTTTTTTTTTTTTTTAATTCAAAGACTCAATGAAAACAAAATTCTATCTGACATTTTTGGCAGAAATTAGTTAGTCACATATAATTCATCTTTAGATGGTTCTTCATATGACTGGAAGGTTAGATTTTCTTTTTACATTTTTTGTGAAAAAATGTGAAAAACTAGAAAGTTCTGTGTGCATAAACTAATTTGAACTTAGCGCTAAGGTTCTATCTTCAATCCAATCACAAAGCCAGAAGAAATACAGATGGACCAATCAGAACACGTCTTTGCCATCTCCTTCTAAGTATGGTCGAGCCAGCAGGAATGGCACTCAAGCAACAACAAAAAACAACACTGTCAGAAATCTTAAAGTAAATTAAGTTGTCACATCGTTGTTCAGTAATGTCAGTAAGTCGTCTGATTATCATAATACATTTCTTAATGTATTTGATGATGATGTTCTGACTTTATCTTGGTAAAATAGTGTAATTCTATAGTGTATTAATTCAAATGTCTTATTCAGAGGCGTCAGATAGAGCCTGACGGCTCTGAAAGGTTCTGTCTGCAATTGCACCTCTATCTGCAATTGCACCCCCTTAATAAAGCGAATCTACAAATGTGTCAGGATTTTGATACTCTGCACTTCAGGCGGGCTACCTTTAAGGTGATGATGACCTTAATGGGTTATGAAGGAAGAATTCACTACAAAACCGTTCTGAGATCTGGGATGGGAAAACTTTAATGCTCGATTTGTAAGAACTATGCATTGCACAGATAAAACCTTAAAATCCAAAGGTCAGAAAAAGTTCACAAAAAACCTACATTGTATGAATATTTATGATTATTTAGATCCAACAATCATAACACTTCGTTGAATGTTACTAGGACAAGTATTAAAAAGATAAGTGAGACAAATAGAGAAATTAAATTAATTAACAAACCACAATGAATGTATTAAAGTTGTAGGCCTAGCCTAAGAAATATTGAAATGTACTCTCCTATAAAGTCAACTATAGTCGATAGTGATAGTCATGTACAAAAAAGTGATTTCAAATATTTTGAGTGAATCTTCAAACCTGTACTTAAGGTACTGACAAAGACACATTGAACTGGAAATCTCTGAAAGCAATTGATATTAGCTATACAATTGTTTCAGACCATGACCAAACTGTGTGAATACGGGCTTACATATTAATCAATGTACTGTACTCACATAGATGAACCATACGGGCCAGCAAAAATTCCGGGAAAGTCACAATCCTTCATGCAGAAAGTCGACTTGATCCTTCACAAAAGTTGGACAAATATTAAGAACATTGCTTTAAAACTCATCTGTAATTGGTGTGCAAATATCCTAAGATCTTCCCATATTTAACATAAAGTACCATAATACTGTTTGCAATCATCTTCATGCGTAATACTTTGTTTAATGCCTCCTATGTTTTTTGCAACCTATTAGCATCATTTCGTCCATCAAGCGACATTAATTGTGGTTGAATGAAAACTCGTAAAGAAGAAAAAGGTCTTCAAGAGGCCTGTCAGATACTTGCTCCACTTGGGAGGACCTTTAACCTACTTAGCGGTAGGCCTGCACTGTTTCAAGTACTGCAACTGAAAGATATGCACCTGCTTTTACACACAAAATGGAGGCCAGTGTAAAAAGAGAGAGTTTGGCTGGATTGAAATCCCGACTCTATGTGTGGGGTCTTTTGAGATATCCATCTAGTTCTTATCTTGTAACAATCAGAACAATTGGGAATTTGGTTGCTGTGCCTTGCAGTGATATATGGTAATCATAGTTAAAACATGTTTAGCAATCTGCAAGAGGAGGTTGGACAATGTGTGTAAAGCCAATGTCACACATAGTATATCTTCTTCGAATTATATTCATGATATTGTGGTTGTAATCTAGAAGTAGTCTATAGACCTAGTCCTTATCGTAGCTATTATATAATAGGAGACATGTTTTTAATGCTGCGTTTCCGAATAACCTGTCAAGATTTTCACATTCAAATACCCACATGCATATTTAGCTAATATGTTCAGGAAACAATTGTATTAACAAAAGTTGGTGAAATATGAATCAGTCCGAGGACAAAGGGGAGATGTAATGTAATGTAATGGTAAGAACTATTTCCCATAGTAGGCCAATGCAGTTGCCCAAACGATTATTCGGACTATACTACAAACATAGACGTCCTTATTAGGCCTTTACAAATGTCATCTTGGACATTTGGGGGGGGGGACACTTTGTTTAGAAATATTTTAATAGTTCTGGTTTTTGAGGACATTCCCGTAAGGAAAAGCATTTCAGGAACACGCGCTTGGATACCACAAAGAGGACTTATGCTCGACATATTAATATGCTTCCTAATCAGCTTTTATAAAGTTACATCACTTGCATTTCTATCTCCTTCGCAAGTAATATTCCTATGCATAGCAATGTGCTTGTGAGATACCGATCTGTCAATTCGGTTTTACAACTGTCCATGTGCGTTTATCTATTTAGATCCTTCTTCAAGTGTGACGTTATGAGGCAAGCAGGCAACTCCAGTCATCAACAATGACTTATTTGGCCATTGAGATAGGTCTTAAAAGAATACTGTAAATGTGTTGACTAAACAAATAAGATCGCAAGTATGGTGGACTTCTTCAGGTGATTTGGCCTAACAGATATGTGGCATGAATTCCATTTGGAATATTTGGCACCTTTGATATGTTTGTACAATTTGTACAATGTGCGCCATTACGCTCTAATTGGAATGCAGTTTTGGCTGGCTGTTTAAAGAAAACATAGAATATACAGTTAAATGTTTATAATGAAGCAGAAAACATGAGCAAAAACATGAGCATAATAGCCGTGGGTAACCGTGCGTCCTAGACGCATGTACACGTAAACTGATCCTCGGATAGTTTCCATTTTAGATATTTTCAGACCCTGAGTTCATGAGATTTTAAACATCATACATGGTAAAAGTGTAACGACATTTGACATCAGTCTACCAACATAGCACATTCACCAGTAGTGCCGTGTCTCGTCTATTGATTCCCAGCAGCGGTCACTTCGTTCCGCCGGTGTATCTTTGAGGTGGCGGGTCAGGACCCTGGCTCTTACACCGAGCGCTCTAGCCCTTCACGGATCTCTCCAAATCTCTCTCAGGTTATTGAACCAGCACGCAGTGATGGAGAAAGCACTTCAGTGACCACGCGCTCTGGTCCATCTGCTGTGCTGTTTTACCACAGACGGCGTCAGTTGGGGAGGGGCTGTTTTGAAATATAAAAGCATCGCCCATTTATGATTAAATCGTCGATTAAGGCTTTAGTGTTTATGTTTGACAAGATAACAGTTCATTAATTAAACAAAATATCAATAAAATTGACATCAGTGCACCCAGCAGTGTGGAGAGAAATAGCTTGCAGCTAAATGTTAGCCTAGCCATCAGGCCCAACCGCATGTTTCTGGAGTCTGAGTTGAGGGGGCCATCCAGGTTATTATGATGACCATTCAATTCCAGACATTTAACACAGAAGCAAGATATGTGTTAATGAAATAACCGTTATGCGTTGTTTGATTAAATCCTTGTTTGTCATTAGACCCTTGTAATACAATAATTATAGCCTTGGACCATAGTGGACGTCTACACAGCCACAATGATATCACATTACAGGCCCTAGTGGACATGCATCTGCATAAGGAGGAGGTGATCTATTGATCCAGCTATAGTTGGTTAATCCGGACACAATCTAATTACAAATAATACGAGATTGTTTGGTTATAAGACTACAGACCGCCAACAACACTATTCCATATTCTATTTTGATGAGCCTATGGTTTAAAGAAACAATAACATCCAGACTTTTCTAAATCATAATTGCCTGATATTGAATTAAACAATGACAATACAAAATGAAAGTTTTATTTAGTGCATATTTTTTTCAATATGCAAAGCTTATTAATTGTGCTTTCTCTGAAGAAGTAAGTTTAACAATGTATAGGTTTAGCAGAAAACAAAACAAAGCAATGTCATGGAATGAGCGCGCTGGGAATACGCAAAGAAAAACGCTTATAATCTTCGAGGCACAATACACAACTTCAAAATACTTTGACAACATTAAAATAGAGTTTGGTGCATAAGTAACTGATATATATAAGATTTTATATTTTTGTAGTTTTTATTTCCTCCATTTAAATTGGTGATTCACAGTCTATGGACAATAGCCTACATCTAAAAATCAGAGGGCAAGCCTTTACTTGTAGGCTATCTGAAACATCAATAAGGCCACATTTTTACTTTTTTGAAGTTAGCAATCTTGGAGTTATTTATCATGGATATAATATTTAAGTTTTAAATATGCCATATTTCAACGCTAAATAGCAAATATGCTCCAGACAATCACAGCAAACAAGCACAATAGGTCACATTTGCATAACTAGATTTGCACATAACCAGTACAAAAATACTGTCTTTATTTAAAAAAAGAAAAAGTCTGTATCTACTTATTTGAATATATTGTAACAATAAACCCATTCAAATATAAATCTTACAAACCTTATGGAGGCCTAGCATTTCCTTCACCGGATGATATGTCCAAATATCTTGTTCACTAGCTCTTCAAGTTGAAATGTACAAGATAAGTGTATAGCCTATGGATCAAAACTATTACTGTAAACTGTGGAGCCAACCGGCGCCAGATTTCAGTGCTTTTCCAATGTGGAGGGTCTCTGGACTCCGGTCGTGCTCTCTGGCTCAATAATCCAGAAGGTTGAGAGGTTTGTCTCATTTACATAACGTTAGAAGTGCTGTGACTGTGGCCTACCTTTCCCATATTCCCAAAAAGCCACCACGAGCCCCAGCGTAGCCAAAAGCATGGAGGTGACTCAGCGTCTGTTTTTATGATGGCCTTTGCAGGTAAGACCACATACTGTGTGCCTTGCATACTTATGTGAATCATGTTTATTTGAATATTTACAAAATAAGGTGAATTTAATTTTATTTGAGGTTTAACAGAAATAGAAAGTAAACATGTGTAGCAGTGTGCTTTGAAGTTGAATTGCAAGAAACTTTTAAAACAATGGAAATTACCATATGCTGTCGGTATGATATTTACTCTGACGTGAGGGTAACTTCATGCATAATGCTACTGACTTTTGAGTGCCGTGAATTAGTTTGTCTCCTGTACTATGCCTCCTAATTGAACAAAATAATCCACCCACTCCGTTGCAATAAATGCGATGAGAAGAGTTTGTGAGAAATTGAAGGATGCATGAGCACGTAAATATTTACTGAATAAAAATGCATATAACAGTGATTTATTACAATTCATAATGAACATCTTAAAGAGAGATTGGTGTTGCGTCGCCAGTAATTGATGGCTGACCATGTCGCATCTTCATTTGCTCGATTATGGTACTTACTGACGTAATACTAATACTAAATCAAATGATGCTGTGAGTTTATACTTTTATTTTGCCTCTCCAACAAAGGGAAATATGCCACAATCCACACGATGATAACATTGGTGCTTTGGCTGACATGGAGATCATTGGTTTTAGTCACTTTTGGTCACCCTAAATGACACTTCGATCAGAATGTGAGAAAGTGAGACCCACCTGAGATTTAACCCGCAATAATACATGAAGAATTACAATAATTTATCACCAATAAAGAAAGCCTCATTAGTAAATAATGTAGACATCAATAGTGACTATGTTTAAGTATTTCAGCGTTGCTTGGAAACGGATAGGCCTAGCTTTATGAGCTCAATAACTATACAGGTAGATGTAGCTCCAGTTGTAACAAAAGACATGCCAATATGTCAAAATCGCCACAACAATCGTCACCAGTATCTTTAGCTTCTTCATCATAGCAATAATTTCCCATTGTCTCTTGAATCACTGATTTCAAAGTTTAAGTCATGATCAAACATTTTCTAAAAACTCCAACAAAGATCAAGCCACTGCAGTTGATGAAGTGTAAAATAAATATAGGAAACATGATTAACTATATCCTGTGTAATAATAATAATAGGCTGATAATAATAATAATTATTATTATTATTATACAAATCTAAGGTGCTGCTTTGCCTTTAGCAAGCACACCTAATAATAATAATAACAATAATAATAGCCTAGTAATACTACAGTTACATATGAGTAATTGTTTTTTGTCGATTCAAAAGCCCCTTTCTTGTTCGTCTTGTCTAATGTTCCTGCCTCTGGCGCCTATGAGTTTACACAAATATTAAGATGCCAGGTTAAGCAGTGGGCTTATGCTCCCATCGACAAAACATATCCAAGTGTCCACAATGCCCCAGCAGGTTGATTAAAGTTTAGGTAGGTGATTGAGTGCCAGGAATAAGGATGTTGTTGCATTTCATCAGTTATCATCATGTGAATTCCCATGAATTCAAAATGAAACATTACACAATTATTATAATATTTCATAAGAAAAGCATAAGCAGAAATACTTGTGATTTCAGAATGTAAGTCCAGTAATATATTTTTTATCAATACTTTATTTGATATCTGTCAACTTGAAATGCACAAAAACTGTTTGATTAGTGCTTACTTTTTGGACTCTCCCGAGACATATTTTGTTCATTCGGGTAAAGTAAAACAACTTTGTCAAACCTATTGTCTGAAAACCGATGGAAACAATATGTAGCCTATTCACGGCTAGATCTTCAATTATTTCTAATATTACATGTACATAATGTCAATATGCTGTTTGTAAATAACTGACAGCAGTATACTCACAAGTTAGGATCCCTTTCCTAATTTCCCCCCCTCGGGATTGTGTTACTTTGAGATAATTTGAAAGTGCCCCTCTCTGGTGGAACAAAATGGTGCTTAAGACGCATAACTTAGCTGGTCATACAATTGAGGAGAACCATTGTACCTCTTTGGTGATGCTCGGTGGCGCTTATGTCTGGCCAAAGTGCTCTTGAAGTTTCCAGAAAGTATGGAGTTCCCTATTGATGTAGAAAATTACACGTCCCCTTTTATCATGCGCTCAGCTGTTGTGCAGAACTTTATTATGGTAAGACATGTGGACAAACAACAATGTCTCATCAAATACATAGGTAGATATATTAGAACAATAAATAAACAGTTTACTTAGCATAATGTTCACCTTAATACGAAACTAACCACATTTCCTCAATTATCTTTCGAAAATGTCAATGACTATTGTTTGCTCGTTTAGGACGTTGCTCCGCCCCCTGTGTTTGTCGTAAACCTGGCTCCTGGCTACAATAAACCCGAGCTAAGAGCGCCCTGGGCTCGCCTCCTTCTCCAAGGCGATCAATCGGATCTCAGGCGTTCTACAAGCACTCTCTTACGTAGCCATCCAGAAGGAGAGAGCTTCAACAACACGGTTGATTTGCTCAACAAAATCTACCTGCTTTCTGAACCATGTCGTTGAGCCCAAAGCATACAACGCCTTTCTCAGTGACTGATATTTTGAGTCCTATCGAGGAGACCTACAAGAAGTTTAGTGGCATGGACGGCGCAGGGAACCTAACCTCTCCACTGGGAGCTTACCGACAGCCTCAGGTTTCCCAGACTGGCATGCAACAGCACTCCATGGGACACAACGCTACCGTGGCGACCACCTACCACATGCCACACACTGTCTCCCAGTTCTCGCACAGTGCCATGGGGGGATACTGCAATGGGAGCATTGGCAACATGGGAGACCTTCCGTCGTACCAGGAAACCATGAGAAATAGCGCAGCAGCAACAGGGTGGTATGGCGCGAACACGGATCCAAGATATTCAACGAGTAAGTCGTTTTTGTTTTATTTTGATTCGTTGTTATTGTTTTGTGAATTGTTTTATGTCACTGTCAGAACTTCTCAAATAAACTTTTAACGAAATGCGGACAGGTTTGAATCAAGAACACTCACCATCATTGAGGAGTCTGACATTACATAATTTTTTAACATGGGAAAAAGTATGTTTTCATTTTATTTAACAAAAAGTGTATTATTATTATTATTATTATTATTGCATTTAAATTAACTTGATTGGTAAAGCTGCATTGTAACCTACATTTGGACAATTACTCACCGGATACAGACCATTGCCAAACTACTTCAGGCAAACAAAACGATACATTTTACATGGCTGAATATTGAATATGCGTATATGTATGTATATTTTTAAGTTTCTAGATTCATGGGACCTTCCACAGGTATGAACATGACTGGAATGGGGACCCTGACAGGCATGGGGGACGCCTCCAGGTCCATGCCACCCCTGCACGCAGCGCCCAGGAGGAAACGACGGGTACTATTCTCCCAGGCTCAGGTGTATGAGCTGGAGAGGAGATTCAAACAACAGAAATACCTCTCGGCGCCAGAGCGGGAACACCTGGCCAGTATGATCCACCTGACGCCGACCCAGGTCAAGATCTGGTTCCAGAACCACAGGTACAAGATGAAGCGGCAGGCCAAGGACAAAGCCGCGCAGCAGCTGCAGCAGGAAAGCAACATGTGTCAGCAACAACAGTCTCCGAGGCGCGTGGCCGTGCCTGTTCTGGTGAAGGACGGTAAACCGTGTCAGAACGGCTCCAACACGCCAACGCCGAACCAGCAGCAGGTACAGCAGCAGCAGCAACAGCAACATAACGGCTCTGGGGTGCTCCCGGCTTCCAGTAATGCCATCAATCAACATCAAAACCAGCAGGTTCACTCCTTAGTTCAGGCCCAAGACCTGGAGGAGATATCACCTAGCCCCCCTTCACTCCACAGCCAGATCAACATGGCGCAGATAGACACTTCTGCTATAGACTACACCAATAACATGGTCAGCTCCAACCTCCTCTACGGCAGAACGTGGTAGGACCTGCTGTCCTTTTACATTTTTATATTTTAACCTGCGGATGAGCTTAAGAGAAAACGAGACATGTATCATGTTGATATACACATCTGTGCGAAAATTGAGCCCTTGGGTGGCTGAGATGACAACACGCTCAGTCGCATCAGCTGGTCAGGGCACATTTTCTTGACATTTCTAAGAGGGAGACTATTTTTGAACATTACACGAAATGGCTGCCCTTGAAACAGATTGTGTCGTTTCGGGACCTTTTATAATCAATGTGATGGACTTCCTCATGATGTTAACGTAGATGGGGACTGGAGGGAAAAGGGAGAGATATAGGTGGGATCAGGTATGAACTCTCAAGGTACTAAACCACCCTTCATTTGCGGTGATAACCTTGGTATAATATGCTATTGATATTGTAAACTAATGTATTCATTTAGACTTAAAGAAAGTAGAAACTGTAGGCCTATATGAAGTTTCATTCCAAAACGCTATATATCAATTTTCAGAAATGTTGGTCACTTTTATTGTTTAAATAATTAAATTATGAAAGAGATTGTTGTGTTTTTTTCACTATCTAATCATTCAATGGGTTATTCAATGAGAGACATGCATTTGATTAAAACCTAGAATTTGATGGTTTAATTTCAGAAAGACAAATAATGATGTTTTTTTTGTTGCTAAATGCTATATATCCTCCTCACTCTCAGAAAAATAAGTAGTATTGCTAGGTTTTACACAGTCAAATGTGACAATTAACACATTTTTTAAATATAGAAATTTATAAATTATACATTTGTACCATCAATAGCCTATTTAATTAAAACAAATATAATTATTAAATACAGGAATATGAGATCTGTAAAACACTTTACATTTGAGTCATTTCGCAGATGCTCCTGAGTGACTTACAGTAAGTGCATCCATCTTAATTAAGATAGCGAGGTGAGACAACAACATATCAGTCAAATACAGGCTATATGATACTAACATTCCATTCCAGCTCAACAACGGATATATAGCGTTTTTCAATAATAATAATCATTCATACACATCTGAAATCAATGAATAAAAACATCGGAGAAAAGTTTTACACACACATAAATGTGCCCATAAGCAATCTGATAAGAAAACAAAAACACATGTGAAAAATTTGTGGATTTAGCGTTTTGGAAATAAACTCTTCATATTTGGCTAACACACGAGAACGCTTTTACCTGTATAATAATTGTTTTGAAGTCGACTTTTTTGTTTTCTTTATTATTTTGTAAGTTAAAACGAACAAATGCGTGATGGCTGCTGTATGTGTTTCAAACCAATTGAACATTAACAATAAATGACTTGAAGTGCGAGCTATTTCTGGCGAATTAATTTTTATAAGGATCTGGTTGGAGTGCGTTTTCTTTATTGTGTGATTGAGACCAAATTGAGTTGGAAAGCAAGGTCGATGGGGTAGCCAACATTGTTCACAGGAGATTTTGCAGAGGCATCGCAAATGTAGGCTGACCAATACACAAAAATATTATAACCTATTGAAAATATTATCCATAAACAATAGTTTTAGGTAAACATAAAGCTACAGCAAGTTTGGCACAGTCTTATTATCGTTAGAATAAAAACCTGAAACATGTTCTATATGTTTTCAATACAGAACTTGTGTGATTCCAAAGCCTTAAGAAGGTTAGTCAACAAAGACTTGTTTTACAAGTTCTTATCCAATTTATGTCTAATAAAGCCATTTCTGCTCTACATGATTAATACAATCAAATGTAATGATATTATCATTATTATTATCATTATTTTTTAAAGTATTACTGTTGTTGGTGTTGTGGCACGTTATTGAATGAAATGTAGATCAATTTGTGATAACCTTTCTACTTAATAATGCACATTTTGAAGTACGTGTTTCTCATCAAGCTAGCAGGCCTATTGCAGCAGCAGTATTTAGAGCGTATGCGCTGACATTCAATACATTTACATTTACAATACATTTACGTAGCCATTTACGTAGCCAATTACGTAGCCCAATGTCGCCTAATGTCGCCTGATTCATGACAGTAAAGTAGGTGTAATGCAACACCAAAAACACTAGTGACATGATGTGTCCAATCAAAGTAATCTATTTTATCCATGTGCGTCGCTACACTATTAAAACAGTATACCAAACTTACTGTGCACACCACATGTTGATGCTGCGATGCACTTTTCTTTGTTATGATAAGGCCTGCTATACATTCCCAGTCGGTTTTAATGGTACAATGTTTTCTATTCTAAAGGTAAAAAAATGTATCACACTGAGTTATACAGCACTTCACTGCAATTAATTTTTTATTCAGTTTTACTCTTTAGTCTCCCTCCATAGGCTATATCCTAACTGTGTACTTTCTATTGCAGTAATGATACTGCAATATACTGTTCTGTACTCAGTTGATCCTGCACTACATCCAGAATACTGCTGTATTCTCCAACATCACTGCGTATACAAACCTATCCTAATATTGTAACTATACAAAATAGCTCTGTTTCTAGCTACTTCTATAAAGTATGAGTTACCACTCTCGAATTGCACGTTTAATTCAAAATATATACAGTAAACCATCACGTACTATTACCACAATATGAACCGTTCTATTTCTACAGTAGTTTTTCCCCACTTTTCAACTGGATCTAAAACAATCTGAATATAATCAAAGAAATATACATGATACAAGTTATTGTAATATTATAATAATGTTGAGGGGCCCTTCTAAAACTAGCAGAGAAATCGAAACCCTCTTTGATAAGTCAATCTTTCATAAGGATGGCATGAAGTTACTACCTCTTAAATATTTGTATTACACTCTCCAAAACATTTAAATCCCAAGTTGTTATCCGTCTCTCTCTGTAGTCTGTCTGGTCTACATCATGATTTGTACTGGACACCTGATAATAGGCCACTGCCTTCCATATCCATTGCCCATTTAAACACGTTTCAAAATTGCATCTCAATAACAGTCATGATGATACCCTTGGAGGAGGATGATGATGATGATGATGGCCTATTGCTGTCTCTGCATCCTCTCCCTGAAAAGCGCCAATATTATTACAGCTGCTCCCCATACAGCTGTATGGACACCCACTCCCTCAGATTACACACTCCTGTGTGGGGAATTATATAGGAAGAACTGAGACAATGTTCACTAAAGCTGTACAATTTGAATTCCATTCTCCAAACATGTTTTATAATATGTCGTTTGCGAATGTTTGACATAAGGTTCAAAATTAAGGCATATATTATAATGGTGCAATAGTTGTTTTCCTGAACTCTATATTTTCTGTCTTGTGGGTTTGGTTGACTTATTCTCAGCAAAACTTTTCATGGGGGAACTACTGAACTGAAGCCATTATTGTCCTTATGTTTTAGTTATGGTCATTAGTAGTCTATGGTCGTCATTTCTGACATTGCTACGATTGTGTCTCACAAGTTATGGGGATGTGCATTGAACTGTCTTCCCTTCAGTTGAGAGTTGTATGCAATAACTGCTTGGATTGTGGACACTGACTCTGCGCCTCTGTCTGTATCTGTTGGTAAACCTTTTGGGTGACTTCAGTCTCTCCATCTATTCTAGGCCTGGTTGATTAGCCATCTATCCAGTTGGCAGGTTATTCATGTACACAATTGTCAAAGGTTACATTAGGAACAGAAAAATAATAGCATTTAGTAGAATACATCACATACATACATACAAGGGTAAACAAATCAAAATACATTCTGAGATGGCAGTTGTGCTATGGAACTGGAAGGATTCTTTCATTTATTCAATGCCAAACATATAACCATAAAAGATGGAGAGTTTATTTTCAGTTCATGCACAGAATATTTCTGGTTCCATTCTTTCCAGTGAATTGCAGGTTACAAATGAATTCTTACCGCAGAGTAATTTGAATCTAGCAAGGGGCCTTGTCTGTGTTTTCTACCCCATTATTCTACTTAATATGTCAGAAGGTCTGATCGTGGAGAAACCTTTTCAAGTTCTATTGATGTGTTCTTCAATTGACCATGGTGACCTAGCAACCTAGTGGGCACTAATTGGCAGGGGATTATCGTAATTGGCCAGTACAGTTTACTTAGAAACAAAAATACAACCTTCATAATACATTTGTTTTGACAAAATGGTGGTCTGAGAAATGCACCTTGTACAGGCTACATATTTCACTATACATACACATACACAAATCCTTTTTCATCTGCAGCAGTTCCCAGGTTCTAGGTTTTTCCATGTCATAGAATATCTTGTATAGGACCTTCAATAAAAAATACAGGACAAATGTCCCCCTTTGATAATGAGTCAGTACACATGATAAAGAACAAACTAAATAGACTACCATACAAGTTATTAACCTGTTACCTCACTCAGAGTTAACAGTATCTTTAGAGGATCTTAGGTTCGTAAACTGTCTGGAATTCATACTTTGACAGCAATGGGTAAAACACTATCCAATTGGACTGGGGGAAAAGCAAGGGTTGATAAAGTTATGCTCATTCTCAATTGGCAAGTACCCAAGGATTCTAAAAGGTGATACAAGCATACCCCCCCTCCCCCCTCCGCCATCCACCCTCCCACTCCAGGTCTCCTTTTTTACCAAAGATAGTCCCCAAATCTTGCACCATGTGAAATGAGTAGGGGACGAACACCGCTTTTCAGTGCAGCGCCGAAAGGATGCTTTGAATTGGCAAGTTCTCAGAGAGATTTTAATTAGTGTAATGCCCTCCCATTCTGGCAAGGAGATACAATCTTTCTCTTTTCTATGACAAACCTATCCCTGCCTCACTCAGAGTTGTTTGGTGTCCACAGAATGAGTCAATGCAATTCTATATTTATGCAGCTTGAGGAGAACCATCAGATGTCAGGATCAAAGGAGATTGTGCCCCAGGAAGCAGATACTTTTCCAATTCAAGTAATTTTCAACTGGACAAATATTTAGACAGAATAAAAACTATTTCAAGGAGGTCATAGGACTCAGAAAGCGATTCTCACTTTAATAGATTTCCATGAAATTAAATAAATGAAACCACATTTTAACATTGACTTTAGTTTGAAGATAACATGGACTGACTCTCTCTCTCTCTCTCTCTCTCTTACACACACACAAACACACACACAAACACAATACTATACTATTCCAGGGCTTAAACTGTCTAATTCCGTTGCTTGCTATGAATAACATTTTAGCAATATGTGGCATTGCGAAGCCCAAGCAACCTTTTGAAGACCACTCTACTGCACTGCTAGAGGGAGAGATAGGAGAGAAAGAGCCCAGGGGAAGCACAGCATCCCTTATTAGAGAACCATGTCACATTCTCTCCAGTGCCTGCTTGCCTCGCCTTGCTGCCAGTAATCCTCCCTTCAAATTCTCTACGCATTTTATTCAGTTCGCTCATAAGTAGTTAAAGAAACTGTTTTCAGTCGCCACTAATAACTACTGACCTGGAGTGACACAGGCCCACAATGGGTTTGTCAGGCCTGAAACGCTGAACCAAAGAAGCTGATTAGTACCTCAAGTGGTTTGAAGCAAGAATCAATGGCAGGTCTGTCCCGACGCAGAGCTTCCAGCATGGCGCTGATAATGGTGGAACACCCTTAGTTATGCCTCATTAAGTCCCGCATTAAGTCCCCTTAATGGAAATGTGTTCAGCCTGTTCAAAATCTTTTACACATTTCAACAACCACTGTGGTGCTGTATGGTTGGCGATGCCCAAACACATCAGTAAACTATAGGTAAGGCCAAGAAATGTAACTCATATATGTAGAAATCATTGGCGCTGAAAGACTTCAGTCCCTCTGTGACCCATACACTTGATATAACATATTATAAGGTATGGTATCAAGTTACACAAGTTCCAAAATTGGTATTGCAACACAGTTCAACTTCTGAGATCCAATCTCAAGCTAATTGAGAATGAAACCATAAAACAATGAGCCATGCCAATGTGTGATTATGATTTAGGCACCAGGCACACATGTTCAAGATATGAGAATTGTGTAGGAGCCGTGTGGCTTTATGGCAGGCATGAGAAGGAATACATATGTTGGATAGAAACCCAGAGAGCTACACATTGCCAAGGCTGAACTAAAACTCACAGACTCCAGAACACACACTCCATATCACCTTTTAGAATCCTTGGGAATAGGGACCAGGGTAGATGGAAAGTCCCCACTGACTGACTATAAAATGGCGGTCCAACTCATCCCAAACCATCTCAATTGGGTTGAGGTTGGGTGATTGTGGAGGCCAGGTCATCTGATGCAGCACTCCATCACTCTCCTTCTTGGTCAAATTGCCCTTACACAGCCTGGAGGTGTGTTGGGTCATTGTCCTGTTGAAAAAAAAATGATGGTCCCCCAGAGCGCAAACCAGACTGGATGGCATATCGCTGCAGAATGCTGTGGTAGCCATGCTGGTTAAGTGTGCCTTGAATATTTTATAAATCACAGACAGTGTCACCAGCAAAGCACCCCCACACCATCCCACCTCCTCTTCCATACTTAACGGTGGGAACCACACATGCAGAGATCATCCATTCACCTACTCTGCGTCTCACAAATACACATAGTTTGGAACCAAAAATCTCAAATTTGGACTTATCAGAACAAAGGACAGATTTCCACTGGTCTAATTGCTCGTGTTTCTGGGGACAAGCAAGTCTCTTCTTATTATTGGTGTCTTTTAGTAGTGGTTTCTTTGCAGCAATTGAATGCCTGATTCACACAGTTTCCTCTGAACAGTTGATGTTGAGATGTGTCTGTTACTTGAACTCTGTGAAGCATTTATTTGGGCTGCAATCTAGGGTGCAGTAAACTCAAATGAACTTATCCTCTGCAGCAGAGATAACTCTGTGTCTTCTTTTCCTGTGGCGGTCCTCATCAGAGCCAGTTTCATCAGAGCACTTGATGGTTTTTGCAACTGTTTTTGCAAATGTTCTTGAAATGTTCCATATTAACTGACCTTCATGTCTTAAAGTAATGATGAACTGTAATTTCTCTTAGCTTATTTGAGCTGTTCTTGCCATAATAGGGACTTGGTCTTTTACCAAATAGGGCTATCTTCTGTATACCACCCCTACCTTGTCACAACACAACTGATTGGCTCAAATGCATTAAGAAGGAAGGAAATGACACAAATAAACTTTTAACAAGACACACCTGTTAATTGAAATGCCTTCCAGATGACTACCTCATGAAACTGGTTGAGAGAATGCCAAGCGAGTACAAAGCTGTCATCAAGGCAAAGGGTGACTACTTTGAAGAATCTGAAATATAAAATATAATTTTATTTGTTTAACACTTTTTTGGTTACTACATGATTCCATATGTGTTATTTCATAATTTTGGTGTATTCACTATTATTCTACAAGAAAAACCTTTGATTGAGTAGGTGTGTACAAACTTTGACTGGTACTGTATATTTAAAGACCTTTTTGGAATTATAAGGACCATACATTTAAAAAAATGGTCGACAGAATGCCTTTGAATGTTCAAGAGATGAGTACTGGATTTGATTATGTCCCCAAAAAATGTTTAAGCATAGAATGGGCAGCATTGTGAACTGGTGAAGTGCTCCAGGTCCCTCCATGGCCCCCACGAAGCTACACTTTTTAACAAACAAACAGCTTCTTCCCAATCCACCGTTGCCAAGGTAATGGCCAGCTGCGTGTCTGTGGCTTGTTTGTTTATAGGGGCAGGGTTGGAGAGCAGTTCAATGAAGGCTGGCAATGGGATGTTGTGAATGAGATCATCCCTTAAAGGGTGTGTGTGTGTGTGTGTGTGTGTGTGTGTGTGTGTGTGTGTGTGTGTGTGTGTGTGTGTGTGTGTGTGTGTGTGTGTGTGTGTGCGTGTGCGTGTGCGTGTGCGTGTGTGCGTGTGTGCGTGTGTGCGTGTGTGTGTGTGTGTGTGTGTGTGTGTGTGTGCGCTTTGGAGGGGATTCCAATCATTTGCATAGGTTATGTTTTGTATGACTGATGAACAGTCACCTCATAAATTATTGGCACCCTTCAGAACGATCTTCCTTACTGTGCGTGGGGACAAAATACACATACTTTCCCTCTGTAAACTTCTTAATTATTGCCTTAATATTGGCAAGTGGCATATTTAGATTTTTAGCTATTGTTTTGTACCCATTGCCTGATTTGTGAAGTTTAACAACCATTTGTCTCTTTTTGTTTGTGAGTTCTTTGCCTTTCCCCATGGGGTGGATGACAAATGGATTTGAAATGCGTGTTACCTCATTTTTATACCCCATTGACAGGAAACCATGGAAGGCCACAATACAGTTCCTTAACGTGATATGAACTTAATAAAAGTTAAATGTTCATGCAAATTTAATTTTGCTAGATTTTATTTTCTAAGAAACACATTTTGACACCTATCTTTTTGATAAAAAGTAAATATATTACTTGTTAAACAAAATCTCTTTCTATGGGAAGCTGTATTGCTATAAATAAATAAATAAATAATTTCCCCCAAAAAATTGCATACAGTGTAGCTCAGTACAGTGTAGCTCAGTACTTGTGTATTATTGATTTTAATGTCGTTTTTGCACATTCACACACACACGCACACGCACACGCACACACACACACACACACACACACACACACACACACACACACACACACACACACACACACACACACACACACACACACACACACACACACACACACACACACACACACACACATATATGGATATCATAACAACAACAACAACAACTATACATCTTAGCCTCACACACACACACACACACACACACACACACACACACACACACACACACACACACACACACACACACACACACACACACACACACACACACACACACACACACACACACACACACACACACACACAGTAGATGAGAAGATGAGAGCCAACACTCAATATAGAGGTCCGGTAAATTAAATGAAGAAGCTAAGCGTTTCGTTAAATTTGACATTTGATAATCTCCTCTGCCAATAGCACATTAAAGTCTTAATACAGCATTCACAGGAGGCCAAGGAGCCAAAGAGGACCACCCACTTTCTTTCCAATTATCATTTTGCAGCAACCTGTCTCCTCTCCAGTATTCACCAGAAGACACTGCTCTCCAGAGGGAATGACAATTAGACACCCGTTGTCCCCCTAATAAACTTTCAGACTGTAGCTTACAATCCACTGTCTGAAGACCATGTGACCCCACAGACAAACAGGATTACACCCAAAATCCCCACGTTCCTTTTAAGGCCAACAAGGAAGATAGAAAGGACTATGTGTCATGGGCTGCCAATTAGGCTAGGATCCAGTGACCACATGGGACAAAAGGTAGTTTCAGACAGCATGCAAACATATTGATGCGTGAATGCTGCTGTTTATTTAGCCTGCTTTAACTAACTGGCCATACGAGAGGCAGAAAGGATACATTGACTTCACCCGGCGGGGGGTAGTAACATACCGAAAAGGAAACCGTACTCTGTTTTAACTCCCTTTCCACAATGCCCCACATCCAATCAAATAATCCCCCAAGCCCCTTTTGTCCTGTTGTGGGTGGACAGGGACAGGGAGGGGGAGAGGCAGAGGCGCACCAGCACCCCTCTACCCCTGAAAATGCCCTGTCCGGCAGGCCAGGCGGCCACACTTCACAGTTAATTACCAGACAGATTCACTTGCCAGTCGTAATCAGCAAGACAGGCAGTTAAAACTGCCCTAATCAGACGTAATACCCGCTTTGTGTCACTACACCCCCCTTCTCTCCCCTACCCTGCCCTGCTCCCATAGACTGCTTACCCTCTCTGTCTGTATTGATTAAGGAAGAGGGAGGGGGCATCATTTGGGTGTTTGTCCATCAATACTTGGAAATCTATGGCCAGTCTATAGAGGTGGTCCTGTAAAACGTCCGTGACAGACATGCTTGTTAAACTCTTTCTCTCATCTCTTAAAGTTGTTTCTACATTAACTGTGTCTGTGATTTTCATCAATGACAATAAAAACTGGAATGTAATGAAATGTAATAAATGTAATGTAATAATGTAATAAAATTGATTTATGGACCATAACCACTGTATGAGGCAACTGAAATTAGTATATTCCATGTTAATAGACCCCTCTCTCATGGGAACTGAAAGTAAACTTATCCAAGTCAAACCCTTTATCTCAATAGTTCAGTCATTTGGCATTTTCACAGTACTTGAGATAGGGGGAAGGATGTGGGATCTGTGGAAGTTGCATAGTCTCCAAAGCACCAATTTGTCAATTGAAAGCAATGTCTGTTTTATTTACCCAAAGCTTTTAGTTAAGTCTACTTTATGGCTGTCAATGTGTCTTTTTAATTAAAGCCAGCCTAGTGTTAATTGCTCATGTACACACACTCGGAAATGGTTGGGAATAAAAAGATCCAGCTTTGTGATGCACCAATTTGTCTGAAGTGATCATTCAGAGAAGAATATGTACTTTGTAACAAAAGCCCATTTTATGAGCCATCATGACAATCTGGAATGGATGAAAAAAAGATGCCAGAAATCTATTAAGGAATATTCAACATCGCTGAAATTCTACAGTGCCATTTTAGTCAATTTACTAAGTACTTACTAAAAGGTGAGAAATCCTTGGGAGAATATTAGAAGTAGATCCACCATGTAGTAATAGAATCAGGACAAAAATACAGATATTTGCTGAACCATCTAATCCCATAAACCAGTAGCCTACTCTACATTCTGACCAACAATACGCTATCTAGGCTAATTCTCTCCCTCTGTGCCTAAACGAAGCGTCTGACATTTGCTTTCCGCAGTGGGAGAGACATTACGTAGGCAATTAGGTTGTCAGAATGTACAATGTGATTGAATTTTAATCCGAGTGCTGAACTGTAGAAATGGATGAGGTAATTACCGTACTTTTCAGGACTGCAAGGCCATAAATTAAAATCTCCAACAACTTCTCAAGTGACAACTCATCTAATCAGAAGGACAACCATGGAGAGGCCTTGCTGTTTACTGATTGCTCTAATCAAAAATGCCTTCTTCAAACACAGCTAATTGATGAGTTTACCCACGGAAAGGGAAAGCAGACATGGAGGGGATACTGTCGTGATTTGAGGAACCCAAATATCCTTATTTGCATTGAGTGCCACCAGAATGCACTTGACTCCCACAAGTTATCAGCAAACCAGACAATTATTCATCAGCCACAAATTGGTACATCAAAGTCAAATCAGGGAATTAGCGCCAGGAACACCCTAACGCACCGGCTGAGAGAGGAAAGGTAGCCTTTGATTGACCGTATTGCCCTTCCTGAATCTGTGGTCCACATTACCATGCTCTATGCACAGCACTCAGCACTCGGGCTGCTTCACAAGTGCTAAACTCACATAACGGACATTTCAATGGCGAATGGATGTTTTTCCAAGAACAATAAACCCTGGTCTTTCTATGAACTACAACATATAGGCATTATAGAGCATTAATTCAATCTTCATAAGACTTGTATAGATGCTTCACAAACCATCTATAAGTCACGCAATATTAAGGGCAAAATAACAGCTCCCTTGGTAGGGTGCATTGTCAAATGTGACATATTGCATATATCCTGGTGACATTAAAGAAAGGAACATTATTTGAGGGTGAATACTGTCGCACCCCTGATGGTAGTACAGAGCAGTAGATGACAGGTGCGTCGTCAAGAGGTCCCGCTCCAATGTTATTCTGGTAATAGCCTTCCACCCTGCTTTCCCAAAAATGTTTCATTTGTCCTCCAGTATAGAACCTTGAATACAACGCGTCCAAGCAGAAACAAAACTGCCTCACTGACCTACAAAACAAAACGTCTTGCCCAAAGAACAGTAATGGAAAAATTCAGTTTATCATCAGGACTTGGGTCTTGAAATAACCGATTTCATAAAAAATGAATGCACACAGACAGCACACTTTTACCCAATAAAAGAGATTTGTTTGAACGGCATCAACCTCATTCATAGAGAAATAAACAGATGACTGTCAAAGTAGGGATTTAATGAATGCTGCTTGGCCTTCCTTTAGTCAATTGAAGAATGGGGCTTTTCAAAAGTTAACTGAAAAGCACACACATTGTTGCACTCATGTCTGTGGTTGACATTGATAAAAAGCGGAGATGTTTGCATATAGAGAGAGCTTATCAAACATATATAATGGAAAACAATTAAGAATAATGCATTGTTTAGCTGACTGAACAAACTTTTTATTTTATTTTTTACTTTTTACTTTATATTTGTGGTGTAGTTTTCATATAAGTTCTTTTGGGCTTCCAACCTCAGCTCAATTATTTTATTTGGTGTGAATAAAGAACACTTAAAGAACCTATGCTTTTTTCCCCCAAAAATAATGCATTGATCCAGATGGAGCGGACACTTATTAAAGAGCAAGGTATATGGCCATTGTAAAGTGGCTCCAAGCCTTCACTATAGAGAGAGACAAACAGTTGAAGTCGGAAGTTGACATACACTTAAGTTGGAGTCATAAAAACTCATTTTTCAACCACTCCAAAGATTTCTTGATAACAAACTATCGTTTTGGCAAGTCGGTTAGGACATCTACTTTGTGCATGACACAAGGATTTTAATTTTTTTTTAAATAATAATAGACAGATTATTTAACTTATAATTCACTGTACCACAATTCCAGTGGGTCAGAAGTTTACATACACTAAGTTGACTGTGCCTTTAAACAGCTTGGAAAATTCCCGAAAATTATGTCATGGCTTTAGAAGCTTCTGATAGGCTAATTGACATAATTTGAGGCAATTGAAAGTGTACCTGTGGATGTATTTCAAGGCCTACCTTCAAACTCAGTGCCTCTTTGCTTGACATCATGGGGAAATCAAAATAAATCAGCCAAGACCTCAGAAAGATTATTGTAGACCTTCACAAGTCTGGTTCATCCTTGGGATCAATTTCCAAACGCCTGAAGGTACCATGTTCATCTGTACAAACAATAGTACGCAAGTATAAACACCATGGGACCACGCAGCCGTCATAACGCTCAGACATGAAACACGTTCTGTCTCCTAGAGATGAACGTACTTTGGTGCGAAAAGTGCAAATCAATCCCAGATCAACAGCAAAGGACCTTGTGAAGATGCTGGATGAAACAGGAACAAAAGTATCTATATCCATAGTAAAACAAGTCCAATATCGACATAACCTGAAAGGCCGCTCAGCGAGGAAGAAGCCACTGCTCCAAAACCGCCATAAAAAAGCCAGACTATGGTTTGCATCTGCACATGGGGACAAAGATCGTACCTTTTGGAGAAATGTCCTCTGGTCTGATGAAACAAAAATAAAATTGTTTGGCCATAATGACCATTGTTATGTTTGGAGGAAAAGGGGGAGGCTTGCAAGCCGAAGGACACCAATCCCAACCGTGAAGCACAGGGGTGGCAGCATCATGTTGTGGGGGTGCTTTGCTGTAGGAGGGACTGGTGCACTTCACAAAATAGATGGCATCATGAGGTAGAAAAAGTATGTGGATATATTGAAGCAACATCTCAAGACATCAGTCAGGAAGTTAAAGCTTGTTCGCAAATGGGTCTTCCAAATGAACATTGACCCCACGGATTCTTCCAAAGTTGTAGCAAAATGGCTTAAGGACAACATAGTCAAGGTATTGGAGTGGCCATCACAAAGCCCTGACCTCAAACCTATAGAACATTTGTGGGCAGAACTGAAAAGGCGTGTGCGAGCAAGGAGGCCTACAAACCTGACTCAGTTACACCAGCTCTGTCAGGAGAAATGGGCCAAAATTCACCCAACTTATTGTGGGAAGCTTGTGGAAGGCTACCCGAAACGTTTGACCCAAGTTAAACAATTTAAAGGCAATGCTACCAAATACTCATTGAGTGTATGTAAACTTCTGACCCACTGGGAATGTTATGAAAGAAATAAAAGCTGAAATCAAACATTTTCTCTACTATTATTCTGACATTTCACGTTCTTAAAATAAAGTGGTGATCCGAACTGACCTGAGACAGGAATTGTGAAAAACTGAGTTTAAATGTATTTGGCTAAGATGTATGTAAACCTCCGACTTCAACTGTAATATCACATCCACATAGCATCCACAGGTAGATAAAAACAGATAGATATCCGCAGATTAACAGACTCTCTAATGGCATGATACAGTCAACTTCCTGCACTCAGGCCAGTGGACGTCTGAGTGAGCAAGTGTGTGTATTGTGTAACTGGAGATGGATAGCTCTCATGTTTTGATGTCAGAAGAAAACACATTTATAAGGCTAATTGTGAAAATGCCTCTTCCTCTTGAGCACTAGGAGACATAAGTACACCTCTTTGTTTCTTCTGCTTTGATCATACAATAAATCCAGACAAGTTTCCTGCCTCAGGAGCAGTGGCTCTCCATTGAATGCATGTTGCCTGACATGTCTCTCTTGATCACAAAGTTAGAGGGCAAAGAGCAATGGTATACAACATCACACAATATATCCCGCAATATAATATACAGCAATGGTATACATCATGTCTACTTTACTGCTTGCTCCTCTCCTACCTGTCTGACTACCTCAACTTCATTCATGTGTACATAAAGAAGCAGTCCTGTACAATACCCATAAGCCCCTCTGTATTTAGACAGGAGGAACAGGAAATCCACTGTGACCATCAGAGATTGCCCACCAAGAAGCCTGGCAACACAGGGGTTCTTCTGACCACCATTAGTGTCATGGGCTAATATCAATTTCAGCGCTGGCTGGAAAATAAACTCTGTCAGGCCATGCGGGGCAGGTGCTTCAAGTTGTGCATTAGCATTTCAGAGCCATGTTAACGGCTGACCCCTATTCCCCTAGAAGGGATCAGGGAACTCTCTGAGCTCTCAGGCAGCACAGCATATTAATAACACTGAGCCCCTCAATCCCCCCACTGTGTCTTGGCTAATCTGCTTTCATCACCTTTGCTAACATCTCTATTATCAACAGATTTCTGCCACCAGAGAAAGGAATAACATGAATGCCACTTCTTGTGGCCCAGTTGGCCTGGTCATGGACTGGTGTATGTCAACATGTTTATTCCCCCCAGGGCCAGAGGTGGAGAAAGGGATTGGGGTGGAGACATTAGTAATGCAATTAAAGGTCACCATTACACACTGTGTTTATAATGTGTCTATGTAGCATAGGCTTAACCTACCCAGCAAACTGGGGACATGTCCAGAACATTATGCTAATTTTCCCATTAAGTTCAAGTCAGGTTTTATCTAACATTGGGATGATAAACATCCCCAAAACATTAAAATAATATTTTGATAACAAAATGTTTTTTTGTTGATTTATGTTTAAATAACATATCCTTGGAATGTTGTAACATTCACTAAAATGTTCCCAGCAAACCAAAATTTCCCAGAACATTTGTCAGGTTGCAGCAAATGTTCTCATTACACAAGACTGTCCAATCGTGCTGATGATTATACAATGTTTGTATAAAACAATTGGCTGATGTTGCAAGAATGTTCCCAGAACACATTTCGCCTGATCTTTAAAGTTTCCAAGAATGTTTTATTAGGCAGAAAACCCAATTAATCTCCATCGTTCATTGAAGTTCATCGTTAAGTTATAACAAAACCTTTCGATATTGCCAATCATTTCATTTACTATTTCACCAGTAAAGTGAAAAAAACCTGAGTGAAATGACAGGATTGAACAGTGAACCATCATATTTTTGTATAAAAGATCCAATAATGAAAGAGAAGGATTGCAGAAATTTGCTTAAGTTAGCATGGGAGAGGTGGAACAACTATTGTTATCCAGTAGAAAGAGGAGGAAGGGAGGCGCTACTAAGGTACACAATAGTACATTTTGGTTAAAAAAAGTGGACTTGGGCCTAAAAGGTGTTTTAGAGGGAACAGAAAATGCCTGACCTGAGACACTGGCGTCTGTAGTTGGACAGATGTTTTGCTTGTACCAGGCCTTCAGATGTAGATTCCTGTAGAAACTAAATAGGTCGATCTTTGTATTAAATTCATTAGTTGAATATGTGGGGGCAAAGGACAGTCCTTTAGACAATACCCTTATGCAATCATCAGAAAGGGGTTCTCCAGAAATGTTGATCACAGCCTTGTTCTGGTCCTGCTCCGTGTGGTTGGATAGTCTTGATTTCTTCCTCCCCCTCTGTGTTGGCCTCTTCCGCGTCCTCTCCCTCTCTTGTTGAGGAACCTGCGTGACTCCTCTTCCTGGTCTAAAACATCTTGGGAGGAGCTGGCCTCTGACTGTCTGGGGTGATCCTCGTCGTCACTGCTTGTAAAGTTGAAAGAAACAGATCTAGGCTTCCTTCTCTGCAGATGTGATTCTGAATTCTTATGTGTTGGTTTTCTCCAGGCAAAGACCTTGCCATCTCTATAGTCTACTTCATCTCTTCTAAATTTTCTTAGCTTGTCTTGTTTCAATATCAGAGTGAAATGTGTCTACTTTCTCTTTCAAGATCTCATCACATTGTGCTTTTTTGGAATGGTCACTGTGTTCTGTGATTTTCCTTTTTACTTCTTCAATTTCTGTTTGGACTACTTGTCTGTCCTTTTTAGATTCTTCTATTAGACGTAGCATTAGGTCAAAAGAACACTTGTTGAGAATAGCCTCCCATTTATAGCCTTCCAGTATTCTCTGTGGCTGTCATCTCATCTAGCAATGAGGTAGGTGCAATAATTCTTTGACCCTCTTCATGGGAATAGGAAAATCTTGTAGCCTCTTGGGTAAAATCCATAGTTTGAGTTGTAAAATGTCCTAAAAAAACAGAAAGAAATGACTGTGGAGCTGCTTCCTCTAAGCACCACCCAAGTGCTATGTTTAACTAGTAGAAAGAGGAGGAAGGGAAGCACTACTAAGGTACACAATAGTACATTTTGGTAGATAGAAGGTGCTCTTTGGTAAAATGGGTAAATTGGTCATCAAAAGGAGGACCAAGGCACTCTTCATATAATTAATTTAAATACCTTTATTAGTATGGCATGTTCAGTAGAAACAAAGTTTTTTTTTAAACCAACGTGTTTCAGCAGCATGGCCTTCGTCAGGGAGTACAAAAAAAGGAATACAATGTCCTCTTTTGAACAGCCTTTCCAATTAGCCCTAATTGGAAGAGGGAGTGGTTACACAATTGATTGGACGCACCTAGTAAGCAATACTATACACATTAAAAGGTGAAATACTGTAGCTATGTTATCATAAAAATACAACTCCAAGCTAGAAGTATCAGAAGACTAAAAGGTAGTTCTAACCTTAAATATGACTGGGAGAAGTGTCAAGAATAAGAAAGCAATATATTCCATAGTACACTAGAACAACAAAACATGAACAACAACAGTCGAACCATTGCTGAGGGCAAATTAAGCAAAATGTCCACTGGATGACAGCAAATGGACCCATCACAACCCTACAGGAAGGGTGAGAAATCCATATCTTCATTTAAATGAATTATATGAAGAGTGCCTTGGTCCTCCTTGTTATCCATCAATAATGATAATCCACCAGGTATAGACCACCTTGATGGGAAACCATTGACAATGGTAGCAGACTTGATTGACATACCCATTTGCTATATCTTTAACCAAAGCCTAAAGGTGTGTTTTCCACAAGCATGGAAGGCAGCTGTAGTTCCACTGCCTAAAAATAGTAACAGCTGCCCAATCATTTTGCTGCCTGTTCTTAGTAAAATGATGGAGAGAATTGTGTTTGACAAAATACAATGCTAATTTTCAGAGAACAAGTTATAGGAGCGGGTGCGTCATTATAGCTTATTTATTATCAGAGCCTGTACCAAGACAAGAGATCACAATCATCTATTGATTAACAAAATATTGAATAACAATTAGTATTTTGCATAGAATTGTGGACTGTAGCATTTACTTTTAAATCGTTCAATAGACAATCAATATTGCAGAAAGCACAGACAAGGTTTGGCACTCGCTATAGACGGTATGCATTTTTAGTTTTAAAAGTCGCTGCATAGATGAAACATTGTGCCCACACCTCTACAAACATGTGCTAAAATGTGCCATTGTGCTTTCTTTTAGAAACTGACATGGCCTAGTTCAAACATTTCCAAAACATACAGAAAATGAGGGTGTTTTTGTTACCATAAAATGCCTTTTCTATGCATGGGCTTTGTTTATAAACCATGCATAAATGTCTTACACAACTCTGGCATATGTGGAGATTCTAGGATTTGCGTGCAGCAACAAATTATTTGGATTTATCAAACTGTCGCATACAACATATACACATGTTTTCATTGATGAATCAGAGCCATACTATGTTTGTGCGCTTGTGAAGGAGCGTCACAACCCTGCCTAGAAAACGCCCTCCTTCCACCTTTAATGGTAACAAAAATGCCCTAATTTTCTGTATGATTTGGAAATGTTGGAACTGGGCCATGTCCGTTTACATTTTTTTTACAGAATAGCTAAATCTATCACTTTTCTGTAAAGGACAGAATGTTTTAATCTTATGCAGTTACCTTTTCAACAACAAAAAAAGCATGCTGGTAGAGTAGGCCTCTCGAGGTCTAAGGCACTGCATTGTAGTGCTTGAGCCGTTACTACAGACCTGGGTTTGATCCCAGGCTTTGTCATAGCAGACCGGAAGACCCATGCGGCAGCGCACAATTGGCCCAGCGTTGTCCGGGTTAGGGAGGGTTTGGCCCAGCTGGGATTTCCTTGTCCCATCGCGCTCTAGCGACTCCTTGTGGCGCACCTGCAAGCTGACTTCCGTTGCCAGCTGGACAGTGTTTCGTCCGATACATTGGTACCGCTGGCTTCCGGGTTAAGTGAGCAGTGTGTCAAGAAGCAGTGTGGCTTGGTTGGGTTGTGTTTCAGGGTACTAATGGCTCTCGATCTTCGCCTCTCCTGAGTCTGCAGGGGAGTTGCATTGATGGGACAAGACTGTAACTACCAATTGGGGAGAAAAAGGGGTAAAAGTACAACAAAAAGCCTGCATGCTGCTATGCTATCTCCTTACCAAAGGCATCTGTTTTATCATTAGCATACATTCGTATGTTTTTAATAGCCTACCATTGTTATAATTCCTGTGCATCAAACACCTCCATTTCCCCTAAAAGAACAATATTTGTTTGTACTACAATTATTCAACCACTAGAAGTTGCCCGTATGCATGCTCTCAGATTTGCATGGCGATAGGGACACTTTCCTGTCAAGTTCAAATGTGATAAATTGTCACGTTCGTCATATTGATGAGACCGTGATAAGCATACATTCTTCTTTTAATTAACGAAAAACACTAAACAAACCAACAAAACAACAAAACGCACGTGAAGCTATAAGACACGAGTGCTGACAGGCAACTACACATAGACAATACAAAAACTAAACTAACCACCCTTGTCACACCCTGACCTAACCAAAATAATAAAGAAAACAAAGATAACTAAGGCCAGGGCGTGACATAAATACCAACCTTTTTGGGAAAAGTGGCGCGCAAAAAGTTTAGAGTCTGTCTTGTGCCTAGGCACGCATCTTTGATGAGGCTCCTGGTCTTTCACCTTCACATTCCTCTGATTATGACTGCATGCACCTGAAACCAGAAACAAATCAAATGTACCATGTTATGACAACAATACACAACCTTATGTACTGTACTCCATTTAAATATCTGAATGCTAAATCCTATCATGTTTCATAGTTAAAACCTCTTGGAACTCCCCATCCCGGATCCGGGATCGTGACTAAAGCCTCAGGCTCATTAGCATAACGCAACGTTAACGATTTCTGAAAATCGCAAATAAAATGAAAATAATGCGTCTGCTCTCAAGCTTAGCCTTTTCTTAACAACACTGTCATCTCAGATTTTCAAAATATGCTTTTGAACCATAGAAATTGACTAATTTGTGTAAGAGTATGCAAAGCTAGCATAGCATTTTGAGTAGCATTTAGCACGCAACATTTTCACAAAAACCAGATAACCAAATAAATAAAATCATTTACCTTTGAAGAGCTTCTGATGTTTTCAATGAGGAGACTCTCAGTTACATACCAAATGCGCAGTTTTTCCTGAAAGCGTCTGTGTGTAGGAGAAATCGTTCCGTTTTCTACATTGCGTCTGGCTACCGAAACGAACCGAAAATTCAGTCACCTACAACGTAAAACTTTTTCCGGATTAACTACATAATATCGACCGAAACATGGCAAACGTTGTTTGGAATCAATCCTCAAGGTGTTTTTTCACATATCTCTTCATTGATATGCAGTTCGTGGAAGCTTGCTTTCCTCTCTGTATCCCATGGAAAAATACTGGCAGCTGTCTTTTGCGCACCAATTTCGGCGCAGGACACCGGGCGGACACCTGGTAAATGTGGTCTCTTATGGTCAATCTTCCAATGATCTGCCTACAAATACGTCACAATGCTGCAGACACCTTGGGGAAACGACAGAAAGGGCAGGCTCATTCCTCTCGCATTCACAGCCATATAAGGAGACAATGGAAAACAGAGCCTCAAAAATCCTGCTCATTTCCTGGATGCCGTCTCATCTTGGTTTTGCCTGAAGCTCACGTTCTAGGGCACGCACAGAAAATATCTTGGTAGTTCTGGACACGTCAGAGTGTTTTCTTTCGAAAGCTATCAATTATATGCATAGTCGAGCATCTTTTTGTGACAAAATATCTTGTTTAAAACGGGAACGTTTTTCATCCAAAAATGAAATAGCGCCCCCAGAGCATCAACAGGTTAACTCACAGATTATGATGTCACAAATGTTCAGATTTTGAAATGATCATTTCCCCTTCCGCCCTTTGTAGCTGTCACCCTGTGGGGAACTCAGAATCTGTTGCCCACTTTTCCCGGGAGACGTTATTGAGGAATACAAGCTATTTTAAAGGAAGCTTTATGAATATCTATCTAACTAAAAATGTATTTCATGAGACTAAGTACAGTGTTACAAGTACACAGCATTTGAAGAGGATGGGAACATTTAAAAAAAAACTCAGAATCTGTGTTCTGTGTCCTGATTCACCATACAACTGAAAACCCCCACAACACCACAGACATTCCATTCCCTAGTGACAGAGTGCAGGTTCAAACCCCACATGTGTAGATGATCAAAATACAGTGCCTTGCAAAAGTATTCGGCCCCCTTGAACTTTGCGACTGATCAGAGATGCAGCCAAGAGGCCCATGATCACTCTGGATGAACTGAAGAGATCTACAGCTGAGGTGGGAGACTCTGTCCATAGGACAACAATAAGTCGTATATTGCATAAATATGGCCTTTATGGAAGAGTGGCAAGAAGAAAGCCATTTCTTAAAGATATCCATAAAAAGTGTCGTTTAAAGTCTGCCACAAGCCACCTGGGAGACACACCAAACATGTGGAAGAAGGTGCTCTGGTCAGATGAAACCAAAATTGAACTTTTTGGCAACAATGCAAAACGTTATGTTTGGCGTAAAAGCAACACAGCTCATCACCCTGAACACACCATACCCACTGTCAAACATGGTGGTGGCAGCATCATGGTTTGGGCCTGCTTTTCTTCAGCAGGGACAGGGAAGATGGTTAAAATTGATGGGAAGATGGATGGAGCCAAATACAGGACCATTCTGGAAGAAACCTGATGGAGTCTGCAAAAGACCTGAGACTGGGACGGAGATTTGTCTTCCAACAAGACAATGATCCAAAACATAAAGCAAAATCTACAATGGAATGGTTCAAAAATAAACATATCCAGGTGTTAGAATGGCCAAGTCAAAGTCCAGACCTGAATCCAATCGAGAATCTGTGGAAAGAACTGAAAACTGCTGTTCACAAATGCTCTCCATCCAACCTCACTGAGCTTGAGCTGTTTTGCAAGGAGGAATGGGAAAACATTTCAGTCTCTCGATGTGCAAAACTGATAGAGACATACCCCAAGCGACTTACAGCTGTAATCGCAGCAAAAGGTGGCGCTACAAAGTATTAACTTAAGGGGGCTGAATAATTTTGCAGGCCCAATTTTTCAGTTTTTGATTTGTTAAAAAAGGTTGAAATATCCAATAAATGTCGTTCCACTTCATGATTGTGTCCCACTTGTTGTTGATTCTTAACAAAAAAAATACAGTTTAATATCTTTATGTTTGAAGCCTGAAATGTGGCAAAAGGTCGCAAAGTTCAAGGGGGCCGAATACTTTCGCAAAATATTGTAAAATATATGGTTGTGTTTGTGTGATTAAATGCCGTTCAAATGTCCTATAAATTAAATGCTGTGTGTCTATATCACCTTGTAGTGGGCCTACAATATAATCCTCAAAAGCACAAGCATTTCGCTACACCTACATTAACATTTACTAGTCACGTGTATGTGGCCAATAAAATTGGATTAAATCTGGAGAGAAACATAATGGGGATGTATTCCAATCTGCTTGATTAAGAAACTAGAATTTTGCACGCTGAGAATGTTGTGGTAGTATTAGGTAAAACTTAAATATAACATTTTCTAAATGTTCTTGAAATATTCTGAGGACCTCCAAGATAAGGTCAAATGTATATTGTGTGAACATCAATGGAATATTATGTAAAACCTAAACAAAAATATATGCTATGAACATCATAAAAACGGACTATTTGGAAATTGTGGAACATTGTGAAACATTGTGGGAATGTTCTGTGCAGGTACAATATGTGAATATCTATCACGAGAATATTATTGCAACAAGAACGTTCTTGTAACATCAGGTGAATGTTTTTTTGCACCCTTAAGGAAATGTAGAATCATCCGCAAAAAGGGGCAGTTCATCTTTTGTGATGTCCCCACAATGTTCCCACCAGCCTGTTCCCTCAACCTAATGAAACATTCCGGGAACCTTTAAAGAGCAGACTAAATGCGTTCTGGGAACGTTATTGCAACATCAGGCAAATGTTTTATACAAACATTGTAGAATCATCAGCACGACTGAACAGTTTTTGCGTAATGAGAACATTTGCCATAACCTAACAAATGTTCTGGGAACGTTTACAGAAACAATTATGGTTTGCTGGGTAGAGACCCACAGAGAGACATAAAGAGAGATCATGACACCCCACTAGGGTGGAGAAACAAGATGTTTAACTCCCTCAGATCATTTAGCAGTATTTGTACACTCAGGAAAGATGCAGAGCATCAGTGGTGTGGATGTGTGGGCAGGCGGGGAGATACATGTCTCCTGTGGCAGTGGGGACTGCACTACGAATAAATTCAGCCCTTCCTCCCCAGAGATTGCCTTCAATCACAGAGCATAAGGTGTCAATGCTTCGCCCTGCACAGTGCACAGAGCAGGGAATTACCTTCTGGAAAGAAGATTGCTGAGCTGAGCTGGGTCTAATAGGACATGGGAACAGGCTGAAGAGGATGGCCTGCTAATTAACCAACCCACAATCAGAGCGCACAATCTGGGCCTTCCTCACCACAATCTGGGCCTGCTTCCAACGGGCCATGTTCAACCTTAGGATACATGATGATGTTCAGGTAGCCAATAGGAGTGATAGAATAACTGTCACGTCTAATCAAGGTGGGTGGAATCAGGCGCAGAGAGCAGATAGCGATATGAAAGTTTTATTCTCCGGTGAACAAGAAACACAGTCAACCCAATACACACATGGTGAATAATCCAACACAGGATAAAAGACGAACCGGAGAATAAGAACACAAGATACACCAACAGACATAGATGACAATTAAACAATCCCGCACAAACAAGGGCGGGACAAACTACATGATATACAGACACGAATTAACTAAACAACACACAGGTGAAACCAATCAGACAAAACCAACAGATACACGAAAAGGGATCGGTAGTGGCTAGTAGGACGGTGACGACGACCGCCGAGCACCGCCTGAACGGGCAGGAGAGCCAACCTCGGCGGAAGTCGTGACAATAACGTCTTTCTGGCAACATAAAGAGTGGTCCACAAAGTATGCCTTGGGACCGCAAAAGTCCTTTAAGCAATTACATGTACGTTATAACCCTTAAAACATATTAACAACAGCAATCTTGCATTGGACATTTGCCTGTTGTATTCCAATAATCTATTGAGAACCAGTCAGCACAAAGATATATGCACTGTTCACATGGAGGGTTTAACAAATAGATTGTTTTTCACCCGATTTCAGAATGTCTTTATTTGGGACAATATTCTATATAATTGTGCATAAATCATTTCAGAGCCTACTGAAATGTACCCAGCAACTCAATGGCACGTATCTATGGAACCACATAGCATCAAAGGCCATCATTTGCTATGTGGTTACTTATTACAACCCAGAATATTAAATTCGCAATTTACATACCAATTTTTATGCATCTAAAAGCAAAAACTCTTTATTAAAGCATTTTCCATTTGGAATAATAGGGGGTTTCCACTACTTTTTTTAATTGACAAAACAAAGACATGACTAGTGAATTAAAGCAATTGTCTATTGCCACTGAATCATAGCGTGTGTATAATTTTGCCGTAAATGGTTATTAACTGGTACAGAAACCATGTATTTGTATAATAGCCAGTAATCATTCCCCCTCAGAATATGTTTTCTCCTGATATACAGGGTTAAAGAATGACTCTGTGGTCAGTTCCATTTAGCAGGTCACCAAAATTGATTTGCTGCATAAGGAATGTTTTTTTTTTTTTGCTGTGCTCTGGCTCAGCAATGGTATTCTGCTCACATAATCAAGGATAAGCACTGCCTGTCTACCCAAGCTACTACTTGGTCCCACAGGGAAAACTGACTTGTAACAGGAAAACCTGCATGAATACTAATTAGCCTACTTGGCTTTAACAGCTTTGGCGAGCCCATCTCATAGGAATTTGCAGAATATGATGCTTTTCCATATTAATTACACCATCTGAAAATAGGGACAGAGAGAGGGTGAGGGAGAGAGAGTGAGAGAGCGAGAGAGAGAGCGAGAGAGCGAAAGAGAGAGTGGGGATCACGGGAATACCTATAAGCGTGGACTCTGCTCCGTCTTAAATACAGTTAATTATAATGTGATTTTGAACATTTCAAGCCAGAATCTGGTGGCCTGGAGCTGTGGTTCAGGGACTAAATCCCAGAGCCCTTCCTGCCCAACTCTGCCCACTCTACACCAGGGCAATAGATGGCCTTCTAATGGTATTTATGAAAGGAAGGGATGAAGAGTGAGAGCGAGAGAGTGAGAGAAAGAGAGAGAGAAAGAGAGAGAGAGAGAGAGAGAAAGAGAGAGAAAGAGAGAGAGAGAGAGAGAGAGAGAGAGAGAGAGAGAAAAAAAAGCCAATAGTGAAAATGTAGGCCACAACAAAAGCACCACAGCAGTCTGCAGTGCACCCACAGCTTCAAGCAATGGGCAAGTCGGACTAGAACATACCACTGAGCTAAACCAAGTTCAATCAAAGAGTGGTGTACAAAAAGTCCCATGTGGATGTGGTGTACAATTTACCTTTTCAGTTGTACTGCTTTATGGCATTAGTCTTCTTTGTGTTCAGTGACATTTATGGAACCCATGACAACTCGCCATTTGACAATGAGGTATCCATTAGTTGTGCAAAAATATCATACTTTTATGAATCCCATTCAAATCCTCTCATACATCTTCCTTGGCCATGTTGACCGGAATTCATTTGGCCTTTTGTGTTTGAGAATCTCACCTGGGCTTTAGAGAGCGAGCTAAGCGGACCTCTGTGTCCGCCCGCCCGCCCGGCTCCCCTGCCTGTGCAGAAGGCCTTCCTCTGTAACCTACGCTCTCATTCACAGACATCATTCATGTGCAAATCACCCCGCAGCCCATTGTCCCTAGCTTGCTCTGTCAGATACTTGCTGAATCAAGGAATACTGTAATGGTGGGGCTCAAGATATTTTCGTTTAGTGGAAAGTGGTGGTTCTGTATGGCTCAGTTGGTACAGCATGGCTCTTGCAATGCCCGGATTGTGGTTTCGATTCCCAGGGCCTACCATACGTCAAAAATATGCAAACTTTGACATATAAAGTGGTAATAAGGCTAAATCAGGGCTGCTCAGATGGTTTTGTTTGTCACTTTAGCCAGGTACAAGAGTCCCATTTGAATTCAAGAAGATTGATGCATCACGACAGATACATATTCAGCCATAGTGAATCAGGAGCATAGACCCCCAAGCAAAATTTACTCTGGTATAAAATCTAGGTGATGTATGGAGCAACAAGTAAACACAATCAACTTTATCTATAGGGGTTCAGGTTGATTAAATGACACTGCTTTGGTTTCAGCATCAGAGGCCAAAAACTCAAATCTTGGCTAAAGCAAAAATACTGTTTCACTAAATGTGTTGATCAGAAAAAAGGCTGTTTAACTCACCATAATGGTTCCTGATGTCTTTGAAACAGCCCAAGCTTGTTTAATCAAAAGCACAGCCTTTGTCTCCTCGACACACATACCCAGAGAAGCTGTCAAAGAGACCACAGAATGAATGACTGTTTAATTGAGGCCTATTGAGACAGAGGATCAAATGACCTTGCTTTAAATTATTCTTCTCTGATAAAAAAATTAAAGTGGAGTAGGGGAGAATGGGAGAACGGAAGGTGCACACTTGAAACTTGTCCAGCGAGCGAGAATACATTACACAAAGACCCAGTATGCAAATAACATACTGCAACCATATTATTGTTGGTGAGGGTTTAACTTTGCCACTTGCTTTCATGTGGATCTTCTTCCATTCAATGATGATTCTAAATTCCTCTCAAGACAAAAAACAATACATTGAGACAAACACGCTTTTGAAGTTGTAACACTGCATCCAAACTGTGGTGTAAATGAGTGTGTAGAGTTGAGGAGCAGGCAAAAAATGGGAATCATTTTCAACCCAGCAGGAATGTGCCATTCAATAATTTGATTTTTTTTGAAACCCTCGAAAAACAACCAAGAAATGGCATCATATCGTGAGTCAAAGTGAGATTGAAACTCGTTACTCATGTTTTGTTGTTATGAGCTATACTCCTAACAGTACCGTCAAGATTCTGCCTTCTCACATTATTGGTGTTCAACTATTTAACCAAAAAGCTGAATAGTTTTTTTTCGTGGCAACAGTGATGCCTTTTATATTGACAAAGTCCTCTGTCTAGTAAACTACATAATGTGCCTGCAACAAACCCTTGTCTGGCTGAATACGCATACTTCAGTCCTCAGAGGACTGCAGACTATACACAAAACATTCAGTATTGTGAGATAAGTCAAGAACATTGGGTAACATTTTATTTGGATAGTCTATTTGTAGATCAGTAACATTTCAACTAACATTTGTTTTTTTACATTTAAACTTAACTAGGCAAGTCAGTTAAGAACAAATTCTTATTTACAATGATGGACTACCCAAGCCAAACAGACAAACCTGGGCAATTTGTGCGCTGCCCTATGGGACTCCCAATCACGGCCGGTTGTGACAAAGCCTGGAATCGAACCAGGGTCTGCAGTGACACCTCTAGCACTGAGATGCAAAACTTTAGACCGCTGAACCACTCGCCACACTATCTACTACCCCTAATCCAAGTCCTAATCCTAATCCTAACCTTAACCCTTATCCTAATCTTAAACTTAACCCCTACCCTATCCCTATCCCTAACCTTAAACCTTACTCTAACCCTTATTCTAAACCTAACTCTAACCTTAGGAAGCAGTTGCTTATCAACAAACAGTTTGTTGATAGTATGACCATCTGTAGAGCATCTATAGATGGATTATCAGGACAGTCCAAAAAGTGTGACTGAACATTGTATTAAAATTTGAAAATTTCTTCAGGTAAAATACATCTTGACAAAAATGTTGATTATTCTGGGTGTCAAAAGTGTCAAAAATGACCCGTCCCTATCATTAGCAGTAGAGAAAACCCCTAAATTATCTTTTTTTCAACTTAAAATTTGATTACTTTTCCTAGAATGACCCCAACATTAGAAAAAGTGAAACATCGCCTTTGTTCATATTTCATTTTTGACCCAGCGGTTATAAAATAATTTACACACCACACACACACACACACACACACATACACACACGCACACGCACACGCACACGCACACACACACACACACACACCCGATGAGACATTGAGATTGTATGCTAGAGATTGAACTCAGACAAAACTAAAACTTTGTTGTGCATGTGCAGCATCTCTCCTCCCCGTACATGACTTCCCAGACAAATTAAAAACTATTTCAGACAAAATAAACATTTCTTGAAAGCATTGTTTACTAATGGGGAATGCAGTCAGAAGCTATAAAGGTGCTGCAGGTGACAGTCCCCCCACGTTTCAGTGCCCAACAGGTCGTAGATCTGATTTTTTTCAGATGTCCAGGAGGAACTAGAGAACAATGATTTAGAAGAGGAGGAGGCATCTGAAGAAGAAGATGGGGAAGAATTACAACCCAGAGCACGATGCATCATCTTCAGATGAATACGAAATCCCCAAAGCTGAAAGAGAGAGATTTTTGTCAAAGAACAGCAAAATAACATGGTCCTTATCACCATATGACAACCAGGGCAGGATGGCAGCACAAAATGTCATAAGGATAACCCCAGGGCCCACAAGACATGCAGTTGCCCATGCCCAGGACATCGCCTCAACATTCAACATGTTCATCACACCAGTTATCAAAAAAATCATCCCGGAGATGACAAATTTGGAGGGTTTCTGTAAATATGGAGACAACTGGAAAAGGATGGATGAGATTGACCTGCGTGCCTACATAGGGCTGCTAATCTTAGCGGGTGTGTATAGGTCCCGAATCGAGTCTACGTGTGAGAGACAAACTGGCGGCTATAAGTGAGGTCTGGGAGAAGTGGGTGGAGCCATAAGAGAGGTCTGGGAGAAGTGGGTGGAGCCATAAGAGAGGTCTGGGAGAAGTGGGTGGAGCCATAAGAGAGGTCTAGGATAAGTGGGTGGAGCCATAAGAGAGGTCTGGGAGAAGTGGGTGGAGTCATAAGAGAGGTCTGGGAGAAGTGGGTGGAGCCATAAGAGAGGTCTGGGAGAAGTGGGTGGAGCCATAAGAGAGGTCTGGGAGAAGTGGGTGGAGCCATAAGAGAGGTCTGGGAGAAGTGGGTGGAGCGTCTGCCATACCTCTAAAACCCTGGGCCTGAAGTAACAGCGGATGAGCAACTGGTTCCATTCAGAGGAACATTTTTATTTTCATATCTGTAATGTATTCACTGTTCATTTTATTATGTATTGCTGTAATATCATTGAATTATGTAATAGTTTTCTGTGACACTGATACTAATTACTGAGAGTAATGTCTTTTGTCAAAAGGTTGCTGTCCTTTCCGGCAGTATATGCCCAGCAAGGACTGTAAAACAAATACTATGTGCTGCACATGAGAAATAGATCTGCAAAGTCCATGCACACACACTTGCATACTGTCCTACATGTGCTAATTAGAGTTGATTGATTTATGTTCTTCATGTTTTTGTTTCGTATCTGTTATCTTATTTTATTCGTATTTATTGTTGTTGTTTATACACCTTGTGGTGGGGGCAATGGTTCAAAAAATGGGAGAAGACTAGTATTTTGTAGTTGAGTTCCTCATTGTACAGAATATAAGAATATATCACTATGTTGCCAAAAAGTTCAAGACTGTTATTGTTTACCTTCAATAAAATGCATTCAAAACTACTTTCTGTACATTTCTGCTACTTTCTTCGGCTATACAGGTGTGATCTCTTGCAAAAAAAATGATGTTAACACCTATGCAGTACCTTCAGCAATAAAAATAATAATTATAATAAACCTCTAATTCAGTAAAGAAAATAATTATCCTTTTTCTCAGAAGTGGCTTCCATCTGGCCACTCTCCCATAAAGCCCAGATTGGTGAAGTGCTGTTCTCCCATCTCTCCCATCTCAGCCAAGGAACTCTGTAGTTCTGTGTGGTTATTGGGTTCTTGGTCACCTCCTTGACCAACGTCCATCTTGCCCAAGTGTTCAGTTTGGTCAGACGGCCAGCTCTTGGCAGAGTCTGGGTAGTTCAATATTTTTCAATCTCCAATGATGGAGACCACTGTGCTCTTGGAATCATTCAACACTCTAGAAATTGTTTGATACCCTTCCCCAGATATATGCCTCATCACAGTTCCTTGGACTTCATGGTTTAGTTTCTGCTCTGACATGCACCGTCAACTGTGGACCTTATATAGACAGATGAGTTTATTTCTAAATCATGCCCAAACAACTGAATTGGCCACATGTGGACTCCATGTAAGTTGTGACATCTCACGGATGATCAAAGGAATGTGGATGCACCTGAGTTTAAGTTTTAAATGTCACAGCAAAGGAGGGTGAATACTTACAGTTGAAGTCAGAAGTCTACATACACCTTAGTCAAATACATTTAAACTCAGTTTTTCACAATTCCTGACGTTTGATCAGAGTAAAAACTCCCTGTTTAAGGTCAGTTAGGATCACCACTTTATTTTAAGAATGTGAAATGTCAGAATAATAGCAGAGAGAAGGATTTATTTCAGGATTCACATTCGCAGTGGGTCATAAGTTTACATACACTCAATGAGTATTTGGTAGTATTGCCTTTAAATTGTTTAACTTGGGTCAAACGTTTAGGATAGCCTTCCACAAGCTTCCCACAATAAGTTGGGTGAATTTTGGCCCATTCCTCCTGACAGAGCTGGTGTAACTGAGTCAGGTTTGTAGGCCTCCTTGGTCGCACACACTTTTCAGTTCTGCCCACACATTTTCTATAGGATTGAGGTCAGAGCTTTGTAATGGCCACTCCAATACCTTGACTTTGCTGTCCTTAAGCCATTTTGCCACAACTTTAGAAGTATGCTTGGGGTCATTGTCCATTTGGAAGACCCATTTGCGACCAAGCTTTAACTTCCTGACTGATGTCTTGAGATGTTGCTTCAATATATCCACATAATTTTCCTACCTCATGATGCCATCTATTTTGTGAAGTGCACCAGTCCCTCCAGCAGCAAAGCACCCCCATAACATGATGCTGCCACCCCTGTGCTTCACGGTTGGGATTGGTGTTGTTCGGCTTGCAAGCCTCCCCCTTTTTCCTCCAAACAGTTCTATTTTTGTTTCATCAGACCAGAGGACATTTCTCCAATGTGCAGTTACAAACCGTAGTCTGGCTTTTCTATGGCGGTTTTGGAGCAGTGGCTTCTTTCTTCTTCCTTTCGCACCAAAGTACGTTGATCTCTAGGAGACAGACTGCGTCTCCTTCCTGAGCGGTATGATGGCTACGTGGTCCCATGGTGTTTATACTGGTGTACTATTTTTTGTATAGATTAATGTGGTACCTTCAGGCATTTGGAAATTGCTCCCAAGGATGAACCAGACTTGTGGAGGTCTACAATTACTTTCTGAGGTCTTGGCTGATTTCTTTTGATTTTCCCATGATGTCAAGCAAAGAGGCACTGAGTTTGAAGGTAGGCCTTGAAATACATCCACAGGTACACCTCCAATTGACTGAATTGATGTCAATTAGGTTATTAGAAGCTTCTAAAGTCATGACATCATTTTCTGGAATTTTCCAAGCTGTTTAAAGGCACAGTCAACTTAGTGTATGTAAACTTCTGACCTACTGGAATTGTGATACAGAGAATTATAAGTGAAATAATCTGTCTGTAAACAATGTTTGGAAAAATTACTTGTGTCATGCATAAAGTAGATGTCCTAACCAACTTGCCAAAACTTGCCAGAACAGGGCTCCGGGCAGCCGAGCGGAAATGGAGGAAAACTCGCCTCCCTGCGGACCTGGCATCCTTTCACTCCCTCCTCTCTACATTTTCCTCCTCTGTCTCTGCTGCTAAAGCCACTTTCTACCACTCTAAATTCCAAGCATCTGCCTCTAACCCTAGGAAGCTCTTTGCCACCTTCTCCTCCCTCCTGAATCCTCCTCCCCCCCCCTCCTCCCTCTCTGCAGATGACTTTGTCAACCATTTTGAAAAGAAGGTCGACGACATCCGATCCTCGTTTGCTAAGTCAAACGACACCGCTGGTTCTGCTCACACTGCCCTACCCTGTGCTCTGACCTCTTTCTCCCCTCTCTCTCCAGATGAAATCTCGCTTCTTGTGACGGCCGCCCGCCCAACAACCTGCCCGCTTGACCCTATCCCCTCCTCTCTTCTCCAGACCATTTCCGGAGACCTTCTCCCTTACCTCACCTCGCTCATCAACTCATCCCTGACCGCTGGCTACGTCCCTTCCGTCTTCAAGAGAGCAAGAGTTGCACCCCTTCTGTCAACAAAAAAACCTACACTCGATCCCTCCGATGTCAACAACTACAGACCAGTATCCCTTCTTTCTTTTCTCTCCAAAACTCTTGAACGTGCGCAGATCTTTTACACGTCCTTGGCCAGCAATATTTATTCTCATCCGTAAAATTAATCTCTCTCAGAATGACCTTCTTGATCCAAATCAGTCAGGTTTCAAGACTAGACCATTCAACAAAAGGCGAGACTGCTCTTTCTGTATCACGGAGGCGCTCCGCACTGCATGATTAAAGCTAACTCTCTCTCCTCTGCTCTCATCCTTCTAGACCTATCGGCTGCCTTCGATACTGTGCAACCATCAGATCCAAGTTTAAAAGTTAAAGTTTAATATTTGTTTTCCTCTCCACCCTCTCCGAGATTGGGCATCTGCTAAAATAGAAAATATAGGCTACTGATGTTGCGGCCCACGCTGTTGAAAATTAAAGATTGCGTCCTACCTGACATATTGGAATATATTTGTTAGGTCAGTAGGTTCAATTAGGTTCCTACAGGTGGCGTGGAGAGAATCTGTCTCCTCGCCACGCGCTGAACCTCACCACTGGTGTCCCCCAGGGCTCTGTTCTAGGCCCTCTCCTATTCTCGCTATACACCAAGTCACTTGGCTCTGTCATAACCTCACATGGTCTCTCCTATCATTGCTATGCAGACGACACACAATTAATCTTCTCCTTTCCCCCTTCTGATGACCAGGTGGCGAATCGCATCTCTGCATGTCTGGCAGACATATCAGTGTGGATGACGGATCACCACCTCAAGCTGAACCTCGGCAAGACGGAGCTGCTCTTCCTCCCGGGGAAGGACTGCCCGTTCCATGATCTCGCCATCACGGTTGACAACTCCATTGTGTCCTCCTCCCAGAGCGCTAAGAACCTTGGCGTGATCCTGGACAACACCCTGTCGTTCTCAACTAACATCATGGCGGTGGCCCGTTCCTGTAGGTTCATGCTCTACAACATCCGCAGAGTACGACCCTGTCTCACACAGGAAGCGGCGCAGGTCCTAATCCAGGCACTTGTCATCTCCCGTCTGGATTACTGCAACTCGCTGTTGGCTGGGCTCCCTGCCTGTGCCATTAAACCCCTACAACTCATCCAGAACGCCGCAGCCCGTCTGGTGTTCAACCTTCCCAAGTTCTCTCACGTCACCCCGCTCCTCCGCTCTCTCCACTGGCTTCCAGTTGAAGCTCGCATCCGCTACAAGACCATGGTGCTTGCCTACGGAGCTGTGAGGGGAACGGCACCGCAGTACCTCCAGGCTCTGATCAGGCCCTACACCCAAACAAGGGCACTGCGTTCATCCACCTCTGGCCTGCTCGCCTCCCTACCACTGAGGAAGTACAGTTCCCGCTCAGCCCAGTCAAAACTGTTCGCTGCTCTGGCCCCCCAATGGTGGAACAAACTCCCTCACGACGCCAGGACAGCGGAGTCAATCACCACCTTCCGGAGACACCTGAAACCCCACCTCTTCAAGGAATACCTAGGATAGGATAAAGTAATCCTTCTCACCCCCCCTTAAATGATTTAGATGCACTATTGTAAAGTGGCTGTTCCACTGGATGTCAGAAGGTGAATTCACCAATTTGTAAGTCGCTCTGGATAAGAGCGTCTGCTAAATGACTTAAATGTAAATGTAAATGTAAAACTATAGTTTGTTTACAAGAAATTTGTGGAGTGGTTGAAAAAAACGAGTTTTAATGACTCCATCGTAAGTGTATGTAAACTTCCGACTTCAACTGTATCTGTAAGGTCCCTAAAGTCAAGCAGTGAATTTCAAACACAGATTTAACCACAAAGACCAGGGAGGTTTACCAATGTCTCGCAAAGAAGGGCACCTATTGATGGATAGGTAAAAATAAAAAAGCTGACATTTTTGTGGTTGAAAAACGAGTTTTAATGACTCCAACCTAAGTGTATGTAAACTTCCGACTTCAACTGTATGTAAATGAGACATTTATGTATTTAATTTTGAATACATTTGCAAGAATTCCCAAAACCTGTTTTCACTTTATCATTATTGTCTATTGTGTGTGGGTGAGAAAAAAAAGTTATACATTTTGTATTCAGGCTGTAACACAACCAAATGTGGAATAATTTAAGGGGTATGAATACTTTCTGAAGGCACTGTAACAGACAAAACAACTATTTAATTCTGTGCTGAGGTGCAGATACAGGGCTTTCTGTCACGCCTGCTCCCGCAATTCCACCATGGCGCTCGAGGGCGCCAGGCTCCCCAGCATTGCGCACTCCTGCCATCATCATTACGCACACCTGCCTTCCCCCGTCATGCGCATAAGCGATTATTGGACTCAATCACCTCTGTCATTACCTTCCCCATATCTGTCTGGTTCAGCTCTCTGTTCTCTGCTTCTACATTGATTGTCGTCTGTCTTTGTGTTTCCCAGTTCTGACACTGTTCCTGTCCTGTTGCATGTCCATTCCAAATTAAATGTTGAATCCCCGTACCTGCCTCCCTTCTCCAGCTTTGTCCCCTACAGCTTTCCCTGGTGGACAGAATACTATCAGTGGATTCAATACATATACATGTATAGGTTACTGCCAAAATAAAGGAAACCGTTGAGTAAATGAGGGATACAAAGTATATTGAAAGTAGGTGCTTCCACACAGGTGTGGTTCCTCAGTATATTAAGCAATTAACATCCCATCATGCTTTGGGTCATGTATAAAAATTCCCAGTTGCCCATTATTTTGGCTACCATGGCTAAAAGAAGAGATCTCAGTGACTTTGAAAGAGGGGTCTCAAAGGAACATAGGTGGTTTAAAGGGTGTGTGTATGTGTGTGCGTCAGTCACCAGACCTCAGCTCAATTGAACACTTATGGGAGATTCTGGAGAGGCCCCTGAGATAGCATTTTCCACCACAATCAACAAAACACCAAATGATGGAATCTTTCTCGGAATAATGGAGTCGCATCCCTCCAATAGAGTTCCAGACACTTGTAGAATCTATGCCAAAGCTCATTGAAACTGTTCTGACGGCTCGTGGCGGCCCGACGCCCTATTAAGACACTTTATGTTGGTGTTTCTTTACCTTGTTTGGAGCCATGAAAAGGCTTTGTGGGAGCACTTTAGACTGGAGCATTTACCAAAGTGACAAACTAAAAGCATGTCCTTCATGTGTCCTTGAGATACTGTATGCAATAAGTATACAGGTAAAATAAACAGTTGCCTTCCAGTGGAAAGGAATTCATCTTACATGGTACAAAAAGGCATAGAGCTTCTTTATATTAGGCATTCTCTGCTCCAAGAGGGAAGTCTTTGGAGATTTGATGGAGAGTGAATTTTTCATTTCTACAGCACTTTCGGATTCCTCAAAGACACTGTGGGGCATTTTAAACAGGAACATAGGCCTGCCCTACATGGTGTTGCCCATAGAATTGCAAGACACAACAATCTAGTCATTCCATTTCAAGGTTTTATTAGTTGTATGTAGAGAATACACATCAATAGAGGCTCCTCAGAGGCGGAAGGGGAGAACCATCCTCCTCAGTGAATTTCATAAAAAATAAAATAGTGAAACATTAAAGTTATACTTTTTAGATAAAACTATACTAAATATATTCACGTCACCAAATAACTGATTAAAATACACGGTTTTGCAATGAAGGTTTACAGTAGCCTCAGAAGACCTCTGTAGGGTAGCACCACAGTGTAGCACCAACTTCTGTCCTTCTCTGGGTCCATTGACTTCCTTACAAAACATAGGAGGCTCAAGGTTCTTACCCACTTCCATAGACTTGCACAGTAAATATGACAACTTCCGGAGGACGTCCTCCAACCTATCAGAGCTCTTGCAGCATGAACTGGCATGTTGTCCACCCAATCAAATGAACAGTCAATGAATTTAGTATTGAAAGCATAAGCTACAGCTAGTTAGCACTGCTAGTAGTTGAGTAGTTAACTCAAAGAGAGAGAGACAACAGTTTAAAAAGTTTTGAACAAATTAAGTTATTTAAAAATTAATATGAAGCAAGAGAGAGAGAGAGAGAGAGAGAGAGAGAGAGAGAGAGAGAGAGAGAGAGAGAGACCTAGCTATATTTGGTTGTGTTTAAAAAAAACCTTTCACTTAACTAGTGAATGCAGGTGCCTAGTTTAGCCTAGCTGGTGTCATGACATTGTATTAGTTAATGTGACAAATGTTGCTCATCAAATGATTAAAGGTTTCTAATTGCGTGATTAACTGAATCAAGCAATTATTAACTCATTAACCTGGGGCACCATGGGAAAATTTGTTTTATTGAGTTTCTATTTCCCAAATTAACTCAAAGAATATCAGAATATTGATTTTACAACAGCCGCTAATTAATCAGTTACCTCTACAGTCTCGTTCTGAACGTCGCATAATCCGGGAATCTGCACGGACCCGGGTCTCACCAATGAGTTCGTACCACACCAATCTTAGTTGAGTATTTATTTACTAGAAAGCTAAAAATATGATAAAAGATATACAAACACAAAAACACATTCTGGGCTATGGATTAGAACTTAGCATAACGGGTCAACACACTATGGCGCGTGTTACCCAAAATGGGGATTGAAAAGTGAGAGAAAAAGAGAAAGTACACGAGAGCAATATACATTTGGTTGAATTTGTCAGCTATGCTTATTCTAACCCTAGCCTTGCCCCAAACTGCTGCTCTTATGGGTCAGAATATAATGATGTAATTACGTGGGGAAGGTCTCCGTGGATTCTCTGCGTGGACCGTTCGGACTGCTCAATGACGCACTTCTCCGGCGCAACTCTTTGGTTGTCCTCACGATGCCAGTGTCCTTTGGCTTGGGAGTCTATTCCCTTGCCCTTGCTCTGGAAGGGCTCTTCTGAGGACAGACAGCTCTGTTGCTCAGAGCTCACAGCGTAGGAATGAAACAGTGTAGATACCACAATTCGATGGGGAGTGGAGGCTAGGTGGTTCGACTTGAATTCACCCGCTTAGACACAGCTACTCATCCGTAGCTTGGGTAGAAAAATATTTCTTTGTCTTCAAACTTGTGTTGCGTTTTGGGTTCGTTGACTTTTTAGACCTCGGCTGTAGCTTGGGTCACTTAGTCTCATCTGTAAATTCTTCACTCACAGGTTTTATACCCTCGGGTCAGAAGTGGGCGTAACGGCCTTTAAGGCAATTCTCTGGGCGTACCAAGTTAACAGGCAAGGTCTAGATTTTACTCAAATCCAATTTTAACTTCACATTTCATCTTTACCAAAGCATTCTCTATGATTTGAACATTTTCCACACTACGTACAATGTTTAAACATCAAACATATACTAGGTAAACTGTTGACGTTACAATGTTTTCGTAATAACGTCATCTATTAACCTTTAATAACAAAACTAAAATGACATACATTTTCATATTCCATCTATCATCATGACCACCATTGTGGCTGATGGAAACCATTGTTCCAAAGTCCCTTTATTTCATGTTCTGAGGCTGGTTCTCCATATTGAGGGTACACAGGAATGTTGTGTGGCCTAAGATTTACCAGGGATGTGAGGGGTCATAAAACCCCCACATCTTCAGACCCCTATATCTCTCCTCCTCTGTTGGGGTTGAGAGATAATCTGTAGGGTTGTGGTCTCCTGTAACCTGACCTGGTCAGGACAGTCATGACACTGGCTATGGCTATCCAACACTGGAACTCTTCCAAGTCAAGGTAAGATTTAGATTTGATCAAATGTATTGCCAGCAGGGCCCACCGGTGTAACTGCTAAACTGCATTCTGACTGTACACTGTACTGCATGACTGTAGAGGGTTTACTAATGCGTTAGTTATAGTATGTTGACTATGAGAAGCAGTGACATAGGCCTACACTCTGAATAATAAAAAATGATGAATCCCGTATTGGTCTTTCACAGTAGGGCAAACACAAGCTGTACTGTGCAAGTAGGCTAATAGTAGACCTACCATTGAAACAGATTAATGTAAAAAAAATGCACAGGTTTTCAGATTGATGCAAATAATCATGATATCATTCTGACAGCTACTTTGTAGCTACTATAGTTAACATTTAATTTGGGAAAGCCTCCCATCTACCAGAAGATGGTTAGGCCTATCATTAGCATGGCTATATTTTTTCTATTCCTTAATTGTTTGAAACCTGGACGCTTTACTTCATATTATGAGGCATGTCTTACTTTACTTGAAAGTAGCCTATAGCCAAAATCCCACCATAGAAACGTGGAGGCAATTATTTTTTTAATAAAGACTCACTCATAGGCTTTCTCTTGTTCTATTGGGTCTCTTTCAACTTTCATTGTCTAACAGCCAAATCATATTAGCAACCCATGATAGTTGCATATTTAAACCCCCCTCTTTCAAAATATATAATGGATAGTTCCAGCTCTGTCCATGAAACCGCTCACATGTGCGGCGCACATTTGAGAACAGTTTTGCTGCCAGAAAAGGCTCCGCTGATAGCCAGGGGTAGCAGTGGTAAGGTGTTGGGACTGCTGTTGGGACAGCTTTATGTAGGCCCTAACAGTTTATGGGCACCGTTTGTCACTGTTGTAGTCCAATTAATGTATTGTTTTGTGTTGTGTCGTGTAGTGTAGTGAGTTTGCCACATGATTGACATGCTAAAACCACCACTGCACACACACATGGGATACACCATCCAACAAAATACTTACTTGCAGGTTCCTTCACGACAATGCAACAAATTAAGAAATACAACAAATAAAAGAATATGATCATAAAGTAAATGACTCAGTAGAATAAAATAAACATTTTAGCATAAGTATACAAGAAGGCAGAATTTATTTAAGTGATAATGCCCGAGAAGCAGGTGTTTGGAGGATATATTGGCACAGGTGTTAGGCCGGAGACGAAGTCAAGAAAATGTGCTCTCTAGTCAGGACACTGTTGTTCAGAGGAGCGAGCCAACAACACAGCTAACACAATCACTTCAAACGGAAGCTGGAAAGACTGCAAACTAGCTGCATTGCGTTTAATTTGACCTGTTTCTATTGACATTTCTTTCTATTTATCCATAAAAACGATGCCAGCTGATGCATGATTTCAATTGGCTAAGAAAAGCTGTCTGCCTGTCTGTCTCGTCCTGACAAGTTCATTACTACAGCTGGAGATCTAATTTCAATATTGAAACAATGTTGCAAATGTCGGAGACAGACAGCAAGGTTTCTACAAATCTCTGCAGGTGAAAACCAAACGCTAGTCTAAAAGAAACGGGAGATAATGTCTAGATGCTTTTTATAGTGAAGATCAAGTTTAGAAATTGCCTGGCTGGCCTGATGAGACAGTGGATTGCGCAGTGAGATGGAACAGAGTAAATAGGCATTTCAACGTCATAGCTTTAGCCGGTGGTAACATGTTGAAGACACCGGTTGGTTTCAACCAATCAGCATCCAGGATTTGACCCACCTGTTGTATAATGTCCAATATTTACATGTGTTTTGGGGAAGGGGGATTGGGGGAAAAGTGTATCAATTGTTCAGTAACCAGAGTCTGGTAGCGGCAGTTGTGGTGTGTATGTAGCATGAATGTACTGTATACAGTACGTGTGTGTGTGTGTGAGTATCTGTACCCTGCTGAAGGTGCCGTAGGTGTTTTTAATAACAGTGACCTATTCATTGCTTTATGGTTTAATAGATGCAAATCAAAGCTACTTTTTGTGTAATTGTAAACTTAGAAAATTGAAAGTGAGAAAGAGAACAATTCTTGACATAGCTTATTGAGAGCAGTGGTCACATACAGTACAGTGTACGTCTCATGACAGTCATGTCAACATATGGGATCCATTCATGTTACTCATTATGCTCATATACTCCCATAGACATAATCATTGTTATGGGAGCATTGTTAGGCAACTGTTAGGGGACTCACACTGTTGGTTAAATTGTTTGTTATGAGTGCATCCTGCATGGCCATACACAAGCATAAAATGGCATTTTTTTCCTATGGTAGACATATCCATTGTGATAGAAACTACACATTATATAGCATGTGTTCACATCACATCCAACTAAGACTCGGCTTTGTAATTGGGAGCGATGATCGTATGTAAAATGACCCATATTGCAAGTAGCCCATGTTTGATGCTTCAACAACAGATCTCATACTATATGTTGAAGAGCCGATGCTCTAATATTGTCTGTACTATCCAATAAGTATGTATACTTCAAGAAGCCATTGAGTCTTGGATCACAGAATCTCCCCTGACATGTCAGGGTGCTCTAGCAAGCAAACAGCAGAGAACTGAGGACACCATCCAACCTGGAACTGAGTAAGTAGTGTTTGGTCTGATGCTATTTTGAAAGACAAGAAGAAAAATAAAAATAAAGTACATTACAATTATATATTTTACTTTATGGACAGACCAGATACAAATTCAATTAGCACTAAGGTGTGAAGTAAAAGGTGTCGAGGCCTTTGGGCCCAACAAGTGGCAGGAGTCTTCTGCCACTTGCATCCTCTGAAGCCCCCTCATGCTGTTCAAAGACCATTCACTGGAATTTTCTACAAGAACTCTGCCTCCAAAAATAAAAGCTTCTCCCAAGTGGGTATGACACTCCTGTTGCCTGCTGCACTGTTGCTTGGATTCCACCTGGTGATCTGTTCACCGTCTGCCCTGGCCTGTCTCCTCCAGTCTGGTACAGGTACCCCCACCAGACTCGCCCCTCTCTCCCGAGCTTTCGCTCACCTCCAGCTCACCTGAGTGACTCTGAACTTACAATGGCTAGCCCCAAGTCGTTATATATTGAATTTCTTTCTTATGCATTTTGCTATTTTCCTCATGACTCCTGCATGCTTTGTTGACTACAAACTTTCTTAACCCAACCGTGGGACAGACTATGTGTGTTCCCACACTCGGGACTCTGACTTTCTATTGGTTACACAGACTTTTGCCCTCCCATCCTATCCTAACCACCTCTCGCCGGCTATATATTCATGTTACCTGATGAAATTGCTGTACAATTGTCGCAATCGTTATAATGAGTGGACCAAAGCGCAGCGTGATCTGGGTTCCACATCTTTTATTACTAAGTGAAATTCACAGCAAAACGAAACAATAAATCTCAAACTAAACGTGAAGCTAAAAATAGTGCTAACAGGCAACTATCCATAGTCAAGATCCCACAAAACACAAAGGGGAAATGGCTGCCTAAATATGAGCCCCAATCAGAGACAACGATAAACAGCTGCCTCTGATTGGGAACCATACCAGGCCAACATAGATGTATAAATCACCTAGATAACCCACCCTAGTCACACCCCGACCTAACCAACATAGAGAATAGAAAAATCAGGAAAATGAGAAATAAGTGCACTCAGGCTATCCGGAAGGCCAAAGGTAGTTCCCTTAAGGAGCAGTTCTTTCTCTGTGGGTCTAACCCCAAGAAGTTCTGGAAAACGGTTAAAGACCTGGAGAATAAACCCTCATCCTCACAGCTGCCCATGTCCCTTAATGCTGATGATGTGGTTGTTACTGACAAGAAGCACATGGCTGAGCTCTTTAATCACCACTTCATTAAGTCAGGATTCCTATTTGACCCAGCCATGCCTCCTTGCCCGTCCAACGTTTCCTCAACTCCCACCCATTCTGTGACTATCCCCAATGCTTCTCCCTCTTTTTTCCCCTGCCCCGCTACAAAGTTTCTCCCTGCAGGCAGTCACTGAGTATGAGGTGCCAAAGGAGCTCCTTAAACAAGACCCCCAAAAATATCTGGGTCAGATGGTTTAGATCCTTTCTTCTTTAAGGTGAGAGCCCCTATTATCGCCAAGCCTATCTCTGATCTTTTTAACCTGTCTCTCCTCACTGGGGAGGTTCCCATTACTTGGAAGACAGCCATGGTTCGTCCTTTATTTAAAGGGGGAGATCAAGCTGATCCTAACTGTTATAGACCTTTTTCTATTTTGCCCCGTTTATCAAAAGTGTTGGAAAAACCTGTCAATAATCAACTGACTGGCTTTCTTGATGTCTATAGTATTCTCTCGGGTATGCAATCTGGTTTCCGCTCAGGGTACCGATGTGTCACTGCAACCTTAAAGGTCCTAAATGATGTCACCATTGCCCTTGCATCTAAGCAATGTTGTGCTGGTATTTTTATTGACTTGGCCAAAGCTTTTGATACGGTAGACCAGTGGTTCCCAAACTTTTATAGTCCAGTACCCCTTCAAACATTCAACCTCCAACTGCATACCCCCTCTAGCACCAGTGTCAGCGCACTCTCAAATGTTGTTTTTGTCATCATTGTAAGCCTGCCACACACACACACACTATACGATACATTTATTAAACATAAGACTGAGTATGAGTTTTTGTCACAACCTGGCTCGTGGGAAGTGACAAAGAGCTTTTATAGGACCAGGGCACAAATACTAATGCAATAATAATCAATAATTTCGCTCTTTATTTAGCCATCTTACATATGAAACCTTATTTGTTCATCAAAAATTGTGAATAACTCACTACAGGTTAATGGTTAGTGTGCTTGAAATGATGCACATAACTCTGCAATGTTGGGTTGTATTGGAGAGAGTTTCAGTCTTAAATCATTTTCCACACACAGTCTGTGCCTGTATTTCGTTTTCATGCTAGTGAGGGCCGAGAATCCACTCTCACATCGGTATGTGGTTCCAACGGGCATCAGTGTTTTACCAGCACAATTTGCCAAGGCAAGAAACTCTGGGCGCAGCCCTATCTAGAAATCTGGCAGTGGCTTCTGATTTTGTTTTAAATTCACAGAACTGCTTGTTGCAATTTTGATGAGGCTCTTGTTCAGATATCAGTAACTGAACTGTAGGCAGGGCATGAAAGGGATAAGGAATCCAGTACCTGCGTAAATGCGCACCCAGCTCACTCAGGTGATATCGCATTTGACATTTTCCGTAAGCTTGAGGTCATTTGCACACAAAAAATCATATGATGGAATACCTGTGTGTTGTCCTTGTTAATGCAGACAGAAAAGATCTCCAACTTCTTAGTCCTAGCCTCAATTTTGTCCCGCACATTGAATATAGTTGCGGAGAGTCTCCGAGAGTCTCCCTGTAATCCTCGATTCAGATGATTCAGGCGAGAAAAACATCACCCAGATAGGCCAGTTGTGTGTCAGACAAGTGAAAATGATGATCAGTAAAGAAAACTTTAAGCTCGTCTCTCAACGTTAAAAAAACGTGTCAATAGTTTGCCCCTTGATAACCAGCGCACCATGTTGCAGCGTATGTTGTAAAAGGGTTACATGGTCGCTGCCCAAATCATTGCATAATGCAGAAAATACACGAGAGTTCAAGGGACTTGCTTTAACAAAGTTAACCATTTTTACTGTAGTGTCCAAAACGTCTTTCCAGTTGTCAGGCATTCCCTTGGCAGCAAGAGCCTCTCGGGAGATGCTGCAGTGTACCCAAGTGGCGTCGGCAGTGACTGCTTGCACGCGCCTTACAACTCCACTATGTCTCCCTGTAATGGCTTTTGCGCCATCAGTAGAGATACACATCTTGACCATCAAAGTCCATTTGATGTCAAAAAGGTGTCCAGTACTTTACAATCATCCTCTCATATTGTTCTGGTTTCCAGTGGTTTGCAAAAGAGGATGTCTTCCTTAATTGACCCCCCCATAAACGTAACGGACATATACCAGGAGCTGTACCAGGCCGCCACATCTGTTGGCTCATCCAGCTGTAACGCATATATTTCACTGGCTTGTATGCAAAGGAATAATCCTTTCAAAACATCTCCTGCCATGTCATTGATGTGTTGTGAAACAGTGTTGTTTGATGAAGACATTGTCTGTATAGTTCTCTTGGCCTTTTCCCCGAGCATTGCCCCAGCCACTTCCGCGGCAGCAGGAAGATTCAATTCCTCCACAACTGTATTGGACTTGCCTGTCCTAGCCACTCGGTAGCTCACCATATAAGATGCTTCTAGCCCCTTCTTTTTAATGGTATCTGTTGCTTTTATACATGTCTTACTACTCAAAAGTCGTTTTTATTTTCACTCCAAAAACTGGTGGCTTATTTTTTAAATTGTCATGTTTAGTTTCTAAATGTCTGTGCAAGAGTGAAGGTTTCCCGCGAGAGTGTAACGGTTCATGTGATTGGATGTTAATTATTTGACTAGCCTACCTGTATTTGACACTGTGTTGTTATTTTGCTGAACCCCAGATGGTTAAAATAACATTTTTTGGGGCAGTGAAACAACGCTACTCAAGCGAGACAAAAAAACTCACCCAAATGTATAGCCCCGTTGAAAAATATAAATGGGCTGTTTGAAAATGTGAAGAAAAATGTTGTTTAAAATATGTGAATCACGTTTTTATTTTGCATACCCCCGACGGCATTGCGCGCTTGGGAATACCAGCGGTAGACCATTCCATTCTTGTGGGCCAGCTAAGGAGTATTTGTGTCTCTGAGGGGTCTTTGGGCTGGTTTGTTAACTACTGTGCCCCTCTTAGAGTGCAGGGTATAAAGTCAGAACATCTGCTGTCTCAGCCACTGCCTGTCACCAAGAGAGTACCCCAAGGCTCGATCCTAGGCCCCACACTCTTCTCAATTTACAGGCAGTAGGAAGCTCTCTCATCCCTTTATATGCAGATGATAGTCTTATACTCAGCTGGCCCTTCCCGGATTTTGTGTTTAATGATCTACAATAAAGATTTCTTAGTGTCCCACAAGCTTTCTCTACCCGTAAACTAGTTCTAAAGACCTCCAAAACAAAGGTCATGTGGTTTGGTAAGAATGCCCCTCTCCCCACAGGTGTGATTACTACCTCAGAGGGTTGAGCTTGAGGTAGTCACCTCATACAAGTACTTGGGAGTATGGCTAGATTGCACATTGTCCTTCTCTCAGCACATATCAAAGCTCAGGCTAAAGTTAAATCTAGACTTGGTTTCCTCTATCGTAATCGCTCCTCTTTCACCCAAGCTGCCAAACTAACCCTGATTCAGATGACCATCCTACCCATGCTAGATTACAGAGACATAATTTGTAGATCGGCAGGTAAGGATGCTCTCGAGCGGCTAGATTTTCTTTACCATTCGGGCCATCAGATTTGTTACCAATGCTCCTTATAGGACACATCACTGCACTCTATACTCTTCTGTGAACTGGTCATCTCTGTATACCCGTCGCAAAACCCACTGGTTGATGCTTATTTATAAAACCCTCTTGGCCTCACTCCCCCCTATCTGAGATATCTACTGCAGCCCTCATCCTCCAAATACAGCACCCGTTCTACCAGTCACATTCTGTTAAAGGTCCCCAAAGCACACACATCCCTGGGTCACTTCTCTTTTCAACTGACTGCAGCTAGCGACTAGAAAGAGCTGCAACAAACACTCAAACTGAACAGTTTTATCTCAATCTCTTCATTCAAAGACTCAGTCATGGACACACTTACTGACAGTTGTGGCTGCTTAGTGTGATGTATTGTTGTCTCTACCTTCTTGCCCTTTGTGTTGTTGTCTGTGCCCAATAATGTTTGTACCATGTTTTGTGCTGCTACAATGTTGGTGTTATGTTGTGTTGATACCATGCTGTGTTGTCATGTGTTGCTGCCTTGCTATGTTGTTGTCTTAGGTCTCTCTTTATGTAGTGTTGTCTCTCTTGTCATGATGTGTTTTGTCCTATATTTAAAATTGTATTTATTTTTTAATCCCCCGTTCCCGCAGTAGGCCTTTTGATAGGCCGTCATTGTAAATAAGAATTTTCTCTTAACTGACTTGCCTAGATAAATAAAGGTTAATTAAATATAAAAATAAAACGTGATTTGCAGCCTGCTACCACTGTGTCAATCAGGAAAAGTTATCTTCCAAGCTATTTATTGTGTTGTTATACACCGAGTATACAAAACATTAAGAACACCTGCTCTTTCCATGACAGACTGACCAGGTGAAAGCTATGATCCCTTATTGATGTCACTTGTTATATCCACTTCAATCAGAGTAGATGAAGAGGAGACAGGTTAAAGGATTTTTAAACCTTGAGGCATGAGATTGTGTATGTGGGCCATTCAGAGGGTGAATGGGGCAAGACAAAATATTGAAGTGCCTTTGAACAGGGTATGGTAGGTTATGGTAGGTGCCAGGCACACCGGTTGTAACAAGAACTGCAACACTGCTGGCTTTTTCACGCTCAACAGTTTCCTGTGTGTATCAAGAATGGTCCACAACCTAAAGGACATCAAGCCAACTTGACACAACTGTGGGAAGCATTGGAGTGGTTGACTCCAATGTGGAACGCTTGACACCTTGTAGTCCATCCCCCGATGATTTGAGGCTGTTCTGAGGGCAAAAGTGTGTGTGTGTGTGTGTGGGGGGGGGGTAGGAAGGTGTTCCTGATGTCTGGTATACTCTGTGTATTTTGTACAATATACCTCCTCTCACAGAGTTATCTGCTGCACCAAGTATCTGTTGACCTGCTCCTTAACACGGATATTATGTTAGGGAGCCTTTTAGCAAACTCCAAATTATCCCGACACATTCCCTTTCTGCGTGAGGTGCAGGGCTGGCTGAAGCCATTACTGGTAATGAGTGTGGAGTCCTACTTTAGAAGGTTCAGGCATATAAAGTCACCTAAAAGCTGACTAATGGAATCCTACCGATGTACTGAACGCCAGGGGCTTTTACAATATTACAACATCACATGGCTTTACAAATGTTCAATATTCTATAGACATGATACAGATTAACTTTCATGTACGATTCAGAAAGGCGACCTCTCACAAGAGGTTATTTACAGAACTGGAAAACAGGCTGAGGGCCAGTGGAGATGCTGCATGGTTCAGGTGAATTTATTTCCAAGGCATTTTAACTAGCGTAATGAATAGTCACTGTCATTGACATGCACTGCTACTTGAAGGGTGAAAAGGAAAAAGGTGGATGGGAGGAGGGAGGTTGATGGGTTTAACAAACTGCATGTTTTTTTCCACAAAATTAATTATTATGTCTTTTGAGTACTGTATGTCTACTCGACACATAATTTGATCACAAAGCATTATACAAAAATAGAACATGAAAACATGATTGTACTTCTTCTGAGCAATAAAAAAATGAGTTTGAAATGTCATAGCCAATGAAAAGGCCCATGGGAAATGAAAAAGGAAAAAGAATACAGGTCTGATATAATCATTGTATATAAGTACAACTTGTTTCAGAAACAAACATTGTGATCATTGTGGATCTGTTAACAGGACGGTACATCTTGTCCTGGGCGATGGGCCACTTCAACAGGTCCGCAGGTCGTTTGGTAACATCCAGAGTGGCCATTGTTCTTTGTCATTTCACAGGTGACTCACGTCACTACACTCAAGCATGCTAGATGCAGACCACTCGGAGATGCTAGCAGCATTCAAAATGCATGATTTCTAGCCTAGTGCAAACAAATCGCTTCAAAAGACCCGTTTAATCTATTTCAAGCTGTTATTATGAGTTGTAAGAGTCATTCAGATAAAGAGACTGAAGCAGGGTTAACATCGGTGCGTTTGAAAACTCTTCACATACTTTAACCATAGTAAGAGGTATCAGGTTTATCATTATACCTTTTTTATGATACAGTATGCATACAGTTTACAGCGTAGAGAGAGTTTAGTCGGGTAACAAATGGAAGAAAAATAAACAGTATGCAGATGTTCTCTAAAGCGCTGTCTCTCAGCAGCTTCTGTTAAGAATCCCTTTTCTCAGGCAGTCAGTCCTAAAAATCCTCAGAGTTGTCATTGTTCGTATTGTATTGAGGGCGCAGAGCTGCTTCTATCTCGGAGTTGCTGTCGTCTGACTCTCCCCAAAAAGCTACAAAATAAATAACAGACCCAACATTTGACGCCTGAAACTGAATCATGAAATTCATAAAAGCAGAGATGGGGGGGGGGGGGGGTGTATTCAAATGCAAATAGGAACCGATAGTCATTGTGAAATGCATACTAATTACACATGTAACATGGCTATTACAGAGAGCAAGATCTTGAATAATTGTCCATGTGCCCTTTTCACACCCATTTGTGATCCATACTAAGATGGATGATTCTGACATTAGCATAACATAACATCTCACGCGGTTCACAATATTGCTAACTTATTGCTAACAACTAGCTAGCCTGCTTGGAGATATGACAAAGATAGAGAGCATTATTTAGGCTTTGGCTTTGTAATGCATTCTAAACTCACCTTTAGACTGTACAGCAGAGTAGGTTTTCATTTTTGTCGTTTCTCTCCTGAAAATACAAAGAAAACAGTCAATAGCCCTGTGTTTTGTTGATAGAGCATAATTTCAAGAAGCAATAGTTAATTGTGACGGTGGTCTTTCACATTGAGAGCACTTAAGATTTCAAATGTGCATGGCAGTTGTGTCCAATAAGGAAAACCTCACCAGTTGTGTCAAAAGACACACAAACCTTTTATAATCTCATACAAGAAACAATGGTTCAGAATTCACACAAGTCAAGCACATAACAGGTAAATAGCCTTAAAGGATAAAAAATTATATTGTTGCCACAGTCAGTGAAATCCTAGAAAAACCATCAATACAGCTCAGTACATGTCCCATCAATCAAACGCACAACTCACACCAACAAATACCTTGTTTCTTGTACCAGTGCCCTTACCAAAATGTGTATCTAACACACACGTTACAAGGATGCCTATCCAAACATGGAGGAGCCAGACTTCCAAGCATAAGCCCGTTTTAAAGGAAAGGAAAACCAAAGGGAACTTCCTTGACTCCTGTTCTAATCGTGCTGAAGGACTTCCACAAGCCCCCACTTTATTCAGAAGTGGTCCAAAGACAGGGTTGCTGGGTTCCCATAGCATCAGTGATGTCGCTATGTAAATGTAGGACCCCTGAAAAGGCTTTGATGTGCCTTGATGCATATGCAGTAGGCCGTTCCACTTTTAAAGGCCTCTTCAATTTACATCATCACAGGGCCTATTCACAACCACCACAATACATCCCAATCATCTTTCGGGTTATCGTATATCCATATGGCCAGTTGTTTATATTTTTATGTCCTACGGTGAGTCTTTTCTTTGAGATGTAACAAAAATAGGGCAGTTTGCTCTCTCACTCACACACACACACACACACACACAGGTTGTGTTGATTCATCTGCATCCATGTGTCCCTCAATTGAAACGCATGACCCCTTTGATTGCCATCCTCACAATTACCCCCTTCTCCCCAAGCACAGCCTTGGCAGAGCCAAATGTGACTGCTGTACATCGAGTAAATGAACTCAATTATGTTATATATATATATATATATATATTTTTTTTTTAATCCTCCCAACTCCCCATTTCTAACAGTGAGAAGATTGCTTTCCAATACAATGCATTCAATTATGTAGCCGGCATAACTATTATGGTGTGACCATCACATTCACATATCAATAAGCTTCCTGGCAGATATTTGGATGATGTCTACCTCCTGCCTCAAGGCAAGAGAAAAAGAGTATAACTCTGAAAACCTTTGGCACTCCGAGCAGGCAAATCAAAATAGAGCCAGTCAAAAAACCAAGGTCAAGAAAGTAGATGTGTGGGACGAGGCAAGGACGCAATCACAAATGATTAGCCTGTCTGCATCTTAAAAGGGCACCTTGCATACATACAATATGTCCTTCTGAAACCCAGAGCAAGGCTTTTGTTGGGGGCCTTAAGCCTTTTAGATTACACCTTTTTTGTTCAAAAAGGTACAGATTCAGATATGATTCAATTAGATATTCTTTATGCAAGAAAATGGCAAAATGTAACATTCATTTATTCAGACTAGACAAATATACAGTGCCTTCAGAAAGTATTTACACCCCTTGACTTTTTCCACATTTTCTTGTATTACAACCTGAATTTAAAATGGATTCAATTGAGATTTTTTTGTCACTGGCCCACACACAATACCCCATAATGTCAAAGTGGAATTGTATTTTTAGACATTTTTACAAATTAATTCAAATTGAAAAGCTGAAATGTCCTGAGTCAATATGTATTCCTCCCCTTTGTTATGGCAAGCCGAAATAAGTTCAGGAGTACAAATTTAGACAAATACATTTAAACATTAAACTGTTTTTCACAATTCCTGACATTCAATCCTAGTAAAAATCCCCTGTCTTAGGTTAGTTAGGATCACCACTTGATTATATGTAAGAATGTGAAATTTCAGAATGATAGAGTATTTATTTCAGCCATCACATTTCCAGTGGGTCTGAAGTTTACATACACTCAATTAGTATTTGGTAGCATTGCCTTTAAAATTGTTTAACTTGGGTCAAACTTTTCCTGTAGCCTTCCACAAGCTTCCCACTAAGTTGGTTGCATTTTGGCCCATTTCTCTAGACAGAGCTGGTGTAACTGAGTCAGGTTTGTAGGCCTCCTTGCTTGCACACCCACTTTTTCAGTTCTGCCCACAAATTGTCTATAGGATTGAGGTCAGGGCTTTGTGATGGCCACTCCAATACCTTGACTTTGTTGTCCTTAAGCCATTTTGCCACAAGTTCAGAAGTATGCTTGGAGTCATTGTCCATTTGGAAGACCCATTTGCGACCAAGCTTTAACTTCCTGACTGAAGACTTGATGTTGCTTCAATATATCCACATAATTTTCCGTCCTCATGAAGCCATCTATTTTGTGAAGTGCACCAGTCCCTCCTGGAGCAAAGCACCCCCACAACATGATGCTGCCAGCCTCGTGCTTCACGGTTGGGATGGTGTTCTTCGACTTGCAAGCCTCCCCCTTTTACCTCCAAACATAACGATGGTCATTATGACCAAACAATTCTATTTTTGTTTCATCAGACCAGAGGACATTTCTCCAAAAAGTATGATCTTTGTCCCAATGTGCAGTTGCTAACCGTAGTCTGGCATTTGTATGGCGGTTTTGGAGCAGTGGCTTCTTCCTTGCTGAGCAGCCTTTCAGGTTATTTTGATTATAGGACTGGTTTTACTGTGGATATAGATACTTTTGTACCTGTTTCCTCCAGCATATTCTCAAGGTCCTTTGCTGTTGATCTGGGATTGATTTGCACTTTTCACACCAAAGTACATTCATCTCTAGGAGACACAATGCGTTTCCTTCCTGAGCGGTATGATGGCTACGTGGTCCCATGGTGTTTATACTTGAGTACTATTGTTTGTACAGATGAACGTGGTACCTTCAGGCATCTGGAAATTGCTCCCAAGGATGAACTAGACTTGTGGAGGTCTACAAATAAGTTTTATGAGGTCTTGGCTGATTTCTTTTGATTTTCCCATGATGTCAAGCAAAGAGGCACTGAGTTTGAAGGTAGGCCTTGAAATACATCCACAGGTACACCTCCAATTGACTCAAATTATGTCAATTAGCCTATCAGAAGCTTCTAAAGCCATGACATTTTCTGGAATTTTCCATGCTGTTTTAAAGGCACAGTCAACTCAGTGTATGTAAACTTCTGACCCACTGGAATAGTGATACAGTGAAATAATCTGTCTGTAAACAATTGTTGGAAAAATGACTTGTGTCATGCACAAAGTAGATGTCCTAACTGACTTGCCAAAACTAGTTTGTTAACAAGAAATGTGTGGAGTAGTTGAAAAATACGTTTTAATGACTCCAACTTAAGTGTATGTAAACTTCCGACTTCAACTGTATCTGTAAGGTCAAGCAAGTCAAGCAGTGAATTTCAAACACAGATTCAACCACTTGACCAGGCAGATTTACCAATGTCTCACAAAGAAGGGCACCTATTGATGGATGGGTAAAAATAAAAAAGCTGACATTTTTATATCCCTTTGAGCATGGTGAAATTATTAAATACACTTTGGATGGTGTATCAATGCACCCAGTCACTACAAAGATACCGACGTCCTACCGGATTCAGTTGCCAGAGAGGAAGGAAACCGCTCAGAGGCCAATGGTGACTTTAAAACAGAGTTTAATGGCTGTGATAAGAGAACTGAGGATGGATCAACAACATTATATAGTTACTCCACAATACTAACCTTATGGACATAATGAAAAAGAAGCATTTACCAAATAAAAATATTCCAAAACATGCATCCTGTTTGCAACAAGGCACTAAAGTAATACAGCAAGAAATGTGACAAAGCAATTAACTTGGGGCAAATCCAATACAACACATTACCGAGTACCAATCTCCATATTTTCAAGCTTAGTGGTGGCTGAATCATGTTATGGGTATGCTTGTAATCATTAAAGACTGGGGAGTTTTTCAGGATTAAAAAATACACGTAATGGAGCTAAGCACAGGCAAAATCCTAGAGGAAAACCTGGTTCAGTCTGCTTTCCACCAGACACTGGGAGATCAATTCACCTTTAAGCAGGACAATAATTAATACTTTCTGAAGGCACTGTAAGTCAACTTTAACAAGTTGTACTTACCTGCAAAATACAAAAATACTTCAGCTATAAAATTACTCACAGCCCTGATCCAATTTGTCAAAGTTACAGTGGAAGCTGTTTGCAACCTTGCAGTGGACATATTTAAATATGAACACATTTTAGACTTCATTCCATGTTCAAAATAACTTTGTAAGATTGTCTTCTTAGCAGCCATTATACCCAGCATAATGTATTTTTTTTATGTCATGTTCAAATCACCTTTAAGTAGGAGCAATTCTCACGAGAACATCCACAAGTATAGATTAAGTGTCAGACACTCCTGTAACATTTTTTGCTTCTCATTGAGAGAATGTTTGATTTAGGGAATACCAGACAGATAAAACTGTAATTACACAAAACGCACACGCAAACAATCAATAGTTACATGGTCAAGTCATAATTTTGGGAAGTGCAACCTTGTAGTTCTGACTACACAGTTTATCCATAAGAGCATTCATGAAGTCTTAGTGCAAGGTGAGCTTCAAATTAAATATTTTTAAAAACGGTCTGTACTTTTCAGAAAATTGGCCCTTGAAGTGAAAGTGGAACAGCAAAGTGTCTTGTCGTGATGTGTTTAGTTCTATATTTTTATTTTAATCCCAGCCCCCGTCCCTGCAGGAGGTCTTTTGGTAGGCCATCATTGTAAATAAGAATTTGTTCTTAACTGACTTGCCTTGTTAAATAAAAAGACGAAGTCTGGTTTGCTACTTCCCATTTAGCCTGCTGCTACACTAACATAACTTGTCAAACACAGTCCCTCTTATTTTGGATAGGGACGTATTTTACAAAATTATACATCAGCTGTTACGGCATTGCATCCTAGGCCATGACATCTGAAAACACAGACATAATCAATATGTATGTATATATTCACATTCCTTTTTTAAAATCTCAAGCCATTTACAGCAACATGTTACTTCTTCTCCCCGCCACTGTAATGACGGTAATAAATACATGTTTCCGGGGAATAAATTGGACTATTCTTTTAGAACTTCCGCAGGCAGCATGGGAATGATCCGTCAGCTGCTCCACTTCAGACAGGGACCGGACTGATTTTCAAGACTGGCCCATTACCATAGAGAGCCCAGGATGCCAATGACCCCTTCAAATCTAATATTACATTTCCATAAACATTTATGCCAGTTCATATTGTGCTGAGTTTCCCTTAATTGAGGCAATGATCTGAATATGTAAGACAGACCGGGCTGGCCACTGTTTTGCACTCTGGTAGACAGAGGTGAACGTAATGTGAAAAATGCTGCAAATTATAGCTACCATTGAAATGACTCCTTTTTGGAGAGTCTCATTCCTGGTTTGTGATTGTTACATATTACTGTTTACCTTATGTTATATCTACATTACAATAAGGTTTGTGAGCAGGACTGGCATCCTTCATTCACAACTTAATGATTTTTCCCCTAACATTTGATTGTCTATCATTAGGTTATAGGCCTTGTAGAATTATGAATTGTATGATACGTTTGGTGCAAATGATACAAAGGAAATATCAATATAACCAATCATGTCATAGCCCTTATAAAATAATTCCACAATTACAAATCCGTATTATCCCACTGCATGTGAAAAAGCAGACTTTATTTTTCCCCAATTAGACATACTTATTGCTCGTGTCTAAGTAAAGGAGACCTAGACCTATGACTGCCTCCTTCGCTTCTCATATGCTATCTTTTCAAACTGCACTATATAATGATTGAATGTTTTTGTAATGAGTTCATTGGAATGAAGGTAATTTGATGATGTTCTTCCATAATGGAAAATATATACAGGGTGGTGGATTCTGTCTGGAAAAATAATGCTTACCTTGCATTTCATATACTGTTAGCACAGCCTGGTAGAGAATGCTGCCTCTATTTACACTGTCTTTTTTAAGCTCCTAACACCCACACAGAAATGCTAATAGCACAGGCACTCTAGCACAGCGTTTGTCTAAAGGTAAAGGGAAAAAAAGAGGGAGACCCATCACCCCATCACTCCCATCAACTCCTACTCTCTTCCCAGCTATGACCCACAGCTAAATTGTTTAGATGTTGAATAAAGCAGAGGATTATAGTAGGATGGAGCACTCAGGGGATTCACCGATTCCACTCTGTGCTCTCTAATGTATGAGTGCTCTCTGCTGGCCACAAAGGAAAACTGCAGCACTGGAAATAGTGCCACAGATTCACACTCGGGTACATTCATTGATAGTAGGTGGCTCCTTCATTGGAATCAGAGCTGCTTGACAGAACAGAACACATTGACTGAAAGAAATAAAATTGAATATTTTTATTCAATTCAATTCTAGACCAGTGAAATTAGTCACAAATTATATACTGAACAAAAAAATAAAATAGAACGTGCTAAAATGTCAAAGGTTTTAGTAGAAATCGGTCAATTTTAATAAAATTAATTTCAAATTGTATTAGTCACATGCGCCGAATACAACAGGTTACAACACCTTACTTACGAGCCCCTAACCAACAATGGAGTTAAAAAACTAAATAAAAAAACGAATAAGAAATAAAAGTAACACGTAATTAATGAGCAGTAGTAAAATAACAATAGCGAGACTATATACAGGGGGGAACCAGTACAGAGTCAATGTGCGGGGGTACCGGTTAGTCGAGGTAATATGTACATGAAGGTAGAGTTATTAAAGTGACTATGCATAGATGATAACAGAGAGTAGCAGCAATGCAAATAGTCTGGATAGTCATTTGATTAGATGTTCAAGAGTCTCATGGCTTGGGGGTAGAAGCTGTTTAGAAGCCTCTTGGACCTAGACTTGGCACTCCGGTACCGCTTGCCAAGTGGTAGCAGAGAGAACAGTCTATGCTTTGGTTGGTTGGAGTCTTCGACAATTTTTAGGGCCTTCATCTGACACCGCCGGTATAGCGGTCCTGGATGACAGGAAGCTTTGCCCCTTGATGTACTGGGCCGTACGCACTACCCTCTGTAGTGCCTTGCGGTCGGAGGCCGAGCAGTTGCAATACCAGGCAGTGATGCAACCAGTCAGGATGCTCTCGATGGTGCAGCTGTAGAACCTTTTTGAAGATCTGAGGACCCATGCCAAATCTTTTCAGTCTCCTGAGGGGGAATAGGTTTTGTCGTGGCCTCTTTACGACTATCTGGTGTGCTTGGACCACGTTAGTTTGTGGTGATGTGGACACCAAGGAACTTGAAGTTCTCAACCTGCTCCACTACAACCCTGTTGATGAGAATGTGAGTGTGCTTGGTCCTCTTTTCCCTGTAGTCCACAATCATGTCCTTTGTCTTGATCACGTTGAGAGAGAGGTTGTTGTCCTGGCACCACACGGTCAGGTCTCTGACCTCCTCCCTATAGGCTGTTTCGTCGTTGTCGGTGATCCGGCCTACCACTGTTGTGTCAATGGCAAACTTCATGGTGTTGTAGCTGTGCCTAGCTGTGCAATCATAAGTGAACAGGGAGTACAGGAGGGGACTGAGCACGCACCCCTGAGGGGCCCCTGTGTTGAGGATCAGCGTGGCGGATGTGTTGTTACCTACCCTTACCACCCGGGGGCGACCCGTCGGGAAGTCCAGGATCCAGTTGCAGAGGGAGGTGTTTAGTCACAGGGTCCTTAGTTTATTGATGAGCTTTCGGGGCACTATGGCATTGAACGCTGAGCTGTAGACAATGTATAGCATTCTCACATAGGTGTTCCTTTTGTCCATGTGGGAAAGGGCAGTGTGAGGTGCAATGGTGATTGCATCATCTGTGGATCTGTTGGGACGGTATGCAAATTGGAGTGGGTCTAGGGTTTCTGGGATGATGGTGTTGATGTGAGCCATGACCAGCCTTTCAAAGCAAATCATGGCTACAGACATGAGTGCTACGGGTCGGTAGTCGTTTAGGCAGGTTACCTTAGTTCCTGTGCCCAAGGACACTATGGTGGTCTGCTTAAAACATGTTGGTATTAGACTCGGATAGGGAGAGGTTGAACATGCTTCCTGCATTAATTTTCGCTTGTAAGCAGGAATCAGGAGAATAGAATTATGGTCAGATTTGCCAAATGGATGGCGAGGGAGAGCTTTCTATGCACTGTATGTGTGGAGTAAAGGTGGTCCAGAGTTGTTTTCCCTCTGGTTGCACAATTAACATGCTGACAGAAATTTGGTAAGACCGATTTAAGTTTCCCTGCATTAAAGTCCCCAGCCACTAGGAGCGCCGCCTCGGGGTGAGCGTTTTCTTGTTGCTTATGGCGGAATACAGCTCATTCCATGCTGTCTTAGTGCCAGCCTCTGACGGTGGTGGTATGTAAACAGCTACGAAAAATACAGATAAACTCTCTAGGTAGATAGCTTTTCATGAGATACTCTACCTGAGGCGAGCAAAACCTTGAGACTTCCTTAGATATAGTGCACCAGCTGTTATTTCCAAAAATACATAGTCCGCCACCCCTTATCTTAACAGACGCCGCCGTTCTATCCTGGCGATACAGCCAGCTGTATGTTGATAATGTCGTCGGTCAGCCATGGCTCCGTGAAGTATAAGATATTACAGTATTGAATGTCCCGTTGGTAGTTCAATCTTCCGCATAGGTCAGCGATTTTATTTTCCAAAGATTGCACATTTGCTAGCAAAATGGAAAAAAAAACACTGCTTTCCAATTGCCTTCGAATTCCCCCCTTTTCTCCGCCTTCTCTTCACACAAATGACGGGGATCTGGGCATGTTCCCGGGAAAGCAATATGTCATTCACCTCGGGCTCGTCGGACTAGTTAAAGTAACAAAAGGATTCTGCCAGTTCGTGGTGAGTTAATCACAGTCCTGATGTCCAGAAGTTATTTTCGGTCATAAGAGATGGTAGCAGCAACATTATGTACAAAATAAGTTAGAAAAAAAAAAGTTACAAACAACGCAAAGGAGAATTTTTTTTAAAATAATGTCAGCCTTCTTCTCCGGTTGCCCTTTGGCCCTAATCTATGGATTTCACATGACTGGGCAAGGGCACAGCCATGGGTGAGCCTGGGAGGGCATAGGCCCACCCACTGTGGAGCTAGGCCCAGGCAATCAAAATGAGTTTTTCCACACTAAAAGGCTTTATTACAGACAGTACTCCCCTCAGATGATCCCACAGGTGAAGAAATTCAACGTGGAGGTCCTGGGCTGGCATGGTTACACATGGTCTGCAGTTGAGGCCAGTTGGACATTAAGCCAAATTCTCTAAAACAACACTTATGTTAGAGAAATGAACATCCAATTCTCTGGCAACAGCTCTGGTGGACATTCCTGCAGTCAGCACCCCAATTGCACGCTCTTTCAAAACTTGAGACATCTGTGGCATTGTGTTGTGTGACAGAACTGCACATTTAGAGTGGCCTTTTATTGTCCCCAACACATGTTGCACCTGTGTAATGATTAACCAGCTTCTTGATATGCCACACCTGTCAGGTGGATGGAATATCTTGGCAAATGAGAAATGCACAATAACAAGGAGGTAAACAAATGTGTGCAAAACATTTGAGAGAAATATGTTTTTTGTGCATATGGAACAATTCTGGGATATTTTATTTCAGCGCATGAAACATGGGACAAAGAATTTACACGTAGCATTATGTTTGCTCAGTATACAAATTGTTTTAACTACCGAAGTTAGACAACCTACTTATTGGAATGTGACACATTTTCTAATTCCATTTTCTACTTACTTTTATCATGAATAGAAATGAAAACACTTTACATTGTGCGATTAAAAGCCCAGTGCAGTCAAGAAGTTGATTTTCCTGTGTTGTGTATACACATTGAGTACACAAAATATTATGCTCTTTCCATGACATAGCTTAAACCGGGTTTCACCTTGTTAGTCTATGATCCATTATCGATGAAACTCGTTAAATCCACTTCAAATCAGGGTAGATGAAGGGGAGCAGACAGGTTAAAGAAGGATTTTTAATCCTTGATACAATTAAGACATGGAGTGTGCATGTGCGCCATTCAGAGTGCATTCGGAAAGTATTCAGACCCCTTGACTTTTTCCACATTTTGTCACATTACAGCTTTATTCTAAAAATCGGTTAAATAAGTCACCCCCCCTTATCAATCTACACACAATACCCCATAATGACAAAGCAAAAACAGGTTTTTAAAAATATTTTAAAATGTATTAAAAAACTGAAATATCACATTTATATAAATATTCAGACCCTTTATGCAGTACTTTGTTGAAGCACTTTTGGGAGCGATTGAAGCCTCGAGTCTTCTTGAGTATGACACTACAAGATCAGATTCAAGTCCGGGCTCTGGCTGGGCCACTCAAGGACATTCAGAGACTTGACTCGAAGCCACTCCTGCGTTGTCTTGGCTGTGTGCTTAGGGTTATTGTCCTGTTGGAAGGTGAACCTACGCCCGAGGTCCTGAGCGCTGTGGAGCAGGTTTTCATCAAGGATCTCTCTGTACTTTGCTCGGTTCATCTTTCCCTCTATCTTGACTAGTCTCCCAGTTCCTGCCAGTGAAAAATATCTCCACACCATGATGCTGCCATCACCATGATTCACCGCAGGGATGGTGCCACGTTTCCTCCAGACGTGACGTTTGGCATTCAGGCCAAAGAGTTCAATCTTGGTTTCATCAGACCAGAGAATCTTGCTTCTCATGGTCTGAGAATCTTTAAGCGCCTTTCGGCAAACTCCAAGCAGGCTGTCATGTGCCTTCCGTCTGGCCACTCTATCATAAAGGCCTGATTGGTGGAGTGCTGCAGAGATGGTTGTCCTTTTGGAAGGTTCGCGCATCTCCACAGAGGAACTCTGGAGCTTTGTCAGAGCAACCAGTGGGTATTTGTTCACCTCCCTGACCAAGGCCCGTCTCCCCCGATTGCTTAGTTTGGCCAGGCTGCCAGCTCTAGGAAGAGTCTTGGTGGTTCCAAACATCTTCCATTTAAGAATGATGGAGGCCACGGTGTTCTTGGGGACCTTCAATGCTTCAGAAATGTTTTGGTACTCTTCCCCAGATCTGTGCCGCGACACAATCCTGTCTCGGAGCACTACGAACAATTCTGAGGACAAAAAGGTGGGGGCGGAGGGGTTGTTTGAAAAGACCACCTGAAATTCAGCCTGTTTTTAAATTAGTCGATAGACAAAGAGAGAGTGCTAAACCGCTCTGCCAATAACAGCTAATTTTCAGTTTTCCTCTCCCCACTCAAACCACTACGACAGCCCTAGTAAAATTCTTGCTTGAGAAATTGCTATTTGCTAAGAAGCTAATGTTTATTTTTTTATAAACAATTTTTATTGAAGACAATCACAATATGGTACTTAATTGTTACCCGTAAGGGTTAGGGTTATCAGACAGATATATATGAATACTGTTAGATATGGTGTGATTGACTGTGGGAGGAGGAGAGGAACTCAATGCAGGAGAGTGACCTCGTCTGACAGTATCACCTCAATGCTGTTTGTGCCCGTTTCTCTTGCCCAGTTCCAAATGAACTCACAGTGGGCTATATGGAGTTACACCCATATTGCTTACACAATTACAATGCTTGCAGATCTACAAATGAAGGGCCATCAAGTGTCTAGGGGTAGGAGCAAGCATTTGTTTTTAGACTGGGCATGTGTCTGCCTTTGCCATGAATTCACAATGGGAAAGAAAATTGTCACCATATTATTTCTCTGCCGAAAGTCTCTGAACACATTTCTGTCAGCTGTGCTCTAAATCAGGCTCTGTTAGTTTGTCTGCATGTTCGTTGGTCTCTCTACCTGGCACCTTCTGGTGCCTGATCTCGGTTTCTCCTCCCACTCGCTCTCCCTTCCTCTCCCTCCCTGCCAGTGTTCTTTGAGAGATGCCACACACATCGCTTCTTCCTGCCTCTCCTCCAGAGGGATAATTTCTGATTATGACACTTTGTGTCTGTCTGAGTGATTGGGTGGGGGGGGGGGGCGCGAAGCGAATGCCTGAGCACATCCTGTTGTCCAAGGGAACGCTCCACACTAATTGTCAAGTCAAGGTTTTTGTCAAGCAGGAAGAAGGCATCACAACCACATCACTCACTGATTACTGGAGAGGGAGAGATCACCTATGTTTTCTTTTTCAGTGTGTGAATCTTTTCTTAGATCAAGGCCAGGCCCAAAAAAACAAAGGAAAAAAAGCAAAGAAAATATAAAAACAAGAAAGGAAAAAGGAACATCTGAAATGCCTACAGTAAAACATCACAATGAATGTTGCACAACAGGAAGCAGTGGCATGCACCCCCAGACAAAGGGGAACAAGTAGTCTTTACATGGAGTGCAGCTGCTTATTAAGTCTCACTCCTTGCATTATTCCTTTCATCCCCACTCAACCACAAAGTGATTTTGCTTTACCACTCACAATGGCAGCAAAAGATTTCTAATGGATGAATCCTTAATAAACTGTTGTTGCAGCTCAGTCTGCTTGGCCGTGACTTATAATACAATAAACAGCACATTCTATACTCTGAAAAACACTGTGGAGGAGAGAGAAAAATACTGAATATGAAAGACCTTGATTCTCTCCAATGCCATAATAGTGAAATGAGCACATATAAATGTGTTAAGAGTATTTCTTTGCATCTTGTATCAAATGTGCGTATTTAATCTGTAAAGCTTATTAAAGGCAGAGTCATTGCTATGCAAAGAGGCACCCAGCGCTTTTCTCTTGCTTTTCAGCGGAGTGTAGTGTTTGGCCAATAGGACTGCCCCCCCCCCGCCTCTCATTCTGCATTCATAACATGCAACATTTGCACAATGCATCTCTCAAAGGCTCCTGAATAGAGGACCGTAATACTCATGTAAACAACTGCAAACCAATTACTTAATGAATCGGGCCCACACATAATGAGGAGCCATACAAAGGCCTATAAATGCATTTTTTTTGCACCAAAGCCTCTGCTTTAAACTACAATCCCTCAGCTGTAGTCTCGGCTTAACTGGGAAATCATAATTATTGTCTAAGACAACAGAGAGGAAGCCATTTTTTGAGTCCAGCCACAGAGTCGTTTGATGTCACTCATCAGCTCACTGACAAAATAAAGCAAATCATAAAAAATAAAAAGGATGAAGTAGAGGGGAAGAGAGGAAAACACATAAGGACAGGGTGAGAGAGAGGAATAGAGAAAGGGGGAAAGAGATGGGGAGAGAGACATTGAGATAGGGAAAGACGTGGCAGAGCATGCTGCAGTGTTATGCTTCTGTTCAAGTGCAGGGTTTCCAGACCACTTGTAGAAGCAATAAAGCGCAAGAAGTGACTGTGGTAAGTGGAATGCTTAAAACGGAAGCATCCGGGGGTGAGGAATCACAGAAGAGCAGGAAAGAGGTGCAATGGTGACTGCTCTTAGCTGTCGCTCTACAACAGATCACTCCTCCCCTGACCAGAATAGGTGTCAAGCATGCAAAACTAGTCATTAGTCTCATTTCAATAATTTATGCACAGGACCAACACGGCCACAGTGGCCAATCAGAGTGGTGTGATTCTCTCCATTTCCTCGACATTTACATGTGTTTTATCGCCTTCCCATGCTCCTTAATGACAGTGGAGACAGAGCGATCAGAGGGTCTGGAGTCTGAAATTGGCTCATGTTTATTAAAGAGGTATAGTCATTGGGTTGGCACTGGCAGACAGTAGCGCCTCAATAGAACTGGGCCATTATGCCCTTCCCTCTGCTAATAGGTAGACTGAGAGACCCGCTGGCCTGGCCAGGGAGACGCACACTTTGGGCCCTTGTGTCAGCGTGGTGCCCAGTAATCACATGAAATCAGAGAAGATTATTCCTCATAACGTTTACCCAGCCATTACCTTCCCAAATGGGCTCCCGGTGAAGAGCTGCTCTGAGGACCTACAATTGCAGATTTTGATGAAGTCGTGTTGATATTCAAATGTGTGAAAAACATGCAGCTATTCAGACGTTCTTTTCCTACCACTCAACACTTTGATTTGAGCAGCCTAAATGCAATTCAGGATGTGGGGAAGCTCTGGAAATGAAGGGATGTGTCATCTTAAAACTCCTCCTTGTAAGTCTTCTTTTCAAAACAGTTGTTTCTGATTTTCTATTTGTTGAAACACAGTTTGTACACATAGCGCAAACCATTTGGGGTCAGATTGGATTTTCCAAACTAGTTTAGTTGGCAACGGTCTGGTTTTATAGCTAGCCTCCTAAAACAAAAACCCAATAAATAGTGAGAGCAGGCTTTAGGCTTGATAACAGTCTGGCCTTTTGTTTTCATGCACAAGTTAATGGGTGGCGCCCCCTTGATCTAATGGAAATTAACAGGGAATTATGAGAGCTACATGCAGATGTACATCATTACCTTTGGTGTCTGGTGGCCTATTTCCATAAAGGGTGTGAAGAAGAACAATGTCCTTACCAAGGGTAAGGGTCTTGATGAGAGGAGCGCTCAACCCTCCCAGTATTCTCTTCATAGCCATCATTTATTCCTTAAAGAGCAAACAAGACAGATCAAACATTTTGACGTGCATCTAATTACACAATAATCTATGTTGTGTATTGACATGTAGGTAAATAGACGGAGACGAAAAGCACCGAAGACTGACAAAATAAAACCTGTACACAGGGTTGTATTCTTTATACAACACTTGTGCCAATTCTTTATAGAACATAGAACAGTGAGACATATGGTCAGTGTTGACTGATGATTAGGCCACGGTGGCTCGCTGGAGGGGTGGGGTGGTGCAGGCGCTGTCTCCCCTTACCTGTCAGATCCTCCTCGTCTCCAGAGCTCTGCTGCCTCGCCTGCGTGGCAGACTGTTTAAGCAGCTGATATGCTTTTGTCTCTGTTTCAAAAACACAAAATGTCAGAGTTAAATATTGACTCAAAGCCCAGGTTTCCAACTTTCAGAGGCTGTGTGTTTGATGAGACAACACGCTCCGATGGCTGGCTCTTTGGGCCTTCTGATGAACAGTGGGTCAAAACACAGCGCAGGGCAGGCTAAGCTGTGTATTTAAGCAGTGTGCACACACACGCCAAGGGGAGTAACCGTTTCCACGACACCATAACCACCCTCCACCTTATCTCTGTATCAGGTTGGCAGGCACCCCAACTCGGAAGAGAGAGATTTTCTTTCAATAAAACACTAACTACTTCCATATACAGTGGATTAGGTCTGATATTTGAGAACTACACAGGCTTTACAATCTATAGAGCAGCTAGCTGTATGTCATAAATGGCCAATTGTCTCAAGTTGATGACACTAACACACTACGGTAAATCGAAACATAAAAGCGTTATATCTGGTCGTTTTAATCCAAGTTCAGGCCAGGGGTCGAGTTTACGCATCCAAGAGTGCTATCCATAGGCAAGAATCCTTTGAACTCTGTGGGCCACAAATGTATGTTTGGCCTTCCAGAAATGATGAAACAATGGAACATTTGTATGCCAAATATATCTAAGTATCTGTCCATTGTAGTTGTCTTGTCTGTCAAATCATTTGCTCGGACTAACAAGTGCATGTCACTTTGAGCATTTACATCCACACATTATTAACTCATTACCTTTGGTTGCCCAGCAGTGGCTCCAGCCATGAAACTGGACTGGAAATGTTTCTTTTCAAAACAATATTTTTCTTTTAATTAGTTGAGAGTTGAAACTGGACTAGTTCTGTGGTCCTGCGTCCTTGGGGGTGTTCCACACATGAAACGCCCAGTAGGAAATCCCATAGCCTAGTGTAATAAGAAATCATTTTGAATTTCTGAGATTCTGGCTGTGGACTAGTACACAGGCCGCTTTCAGATCCCGTCTTTTCAAGTCTGCTGCTGCACAGCATTGTTTATAAGATAATGAGAACCAATGACAGATCTTTGGCTACACCCCGGTGTCCTGACAATTAAACAGCTGCATTATGCGGGGCGCGAATTATCAATTTGGCCTCGCCTCTGCTCTGGCCGGCTGAAAACACGCACTGTTTCTCCAAGATAATTAGAGGAACTGCACAGCTCTTCAGGTGGGACTTTGACCCCAGATTCACCTTGATCATCCGACTACAGCCATCCATTTAAAAAGAGCCCATTATCGGCTGCTGTGGGAGGAAAACAAACGGCACACAAGAACTCTGAATGCAGGGCTCGGTACTGCCTTTTTACCTTTAATAGGAATACTTTCCACGGGGCTCTCGTCTTGGCTGTCCTCTTCACCACTTTGTAGTCCTGTAAAAGAAAGGGAGGCCCACACAGAGCTCAGAGACAGGGGGAGGCTAGGCTGGGACTCTGGGTTTCCCTTTGTCTGAATAGAAGGCCCTATGAAGACTGAGGCTGCCAGGGATTCAGAAAGAGGCCTATGGTGAAAGTGTTGCGATTCTTTGTCATATGGGGGAAGTTTCCTTTCAGTGCAGCGATTGCTCATACTTAACAGAAATGGCACCATTCTACAAACGCTCACATCCCAACCTCTCTGTCTCACTGGGCAATTATCGACTTTCCTCAGTTTGAAATGTTGTGTAAACTTAAGTTGCAGTATGTGCAAATTACTTCTGATTATCATTTTTTCAGTCTAAAAACATTTGCATCATTGGACAGGGCCATAATCACAACTTCCCTCGTTAGTTTTAGTCTTGAGGCTGGCTATACAGTTTCATTATCATAACCGAGTGATGCATCACTACAAAGGAGTAGCACATTAGCTAACAACTGCCCATACCGAAATGGTGAAAGAGAGGGATAATGACCTTGCATCCCTGAGGCGCCGTGCTCCTGAGAAGGTCTGGCTGGTTGGACCTCCGCAACGCTGTCGTTGAGGAACGAGGGAAGGCCACAAGATGAAGACTCACTCTCCACGGAGGGGCACTCCTCACTGGACCGGGACAGAAGTGTCCTCAGCAGCACTTTGGCCTGCAACCATGGCAAATTAAAACCACATTATAACTGCTCCCACATTGTGAAGGGAGTGTCAAATTGAACTCCTAATGACTAAACAAGTAATCTACCCAGGCCTGGCTGTGGTACAGAGTACTGCACACATCCTGACTGTGACAAAGAAAATAACTAGAAATTCTTTCTGGTTTAAGCAAAAGAGATTATCCTCTCTCTCTCTCTTTCTACTCTCCCTCCCTCACACACACACTCCTCTCATCCATGAGATTAGACAAGTGCCTAAAGAACGCAATCATCCTCGCGTTAACGTGAAATGCGTTAAGTTATCTCCACTTGGCGGAGAGGATTGAGACAAACTGCTCTCTTCCTTCCTCTCAACTTATCTCCCGGGAGACGAGGACACACAAAATTAAGAAGAGCTGCTCCATGTGAGGAGGAGGAGGGAGATGGACACGGTGATTCCATTCACCGTATCAAACCAGCCATCATCATCATCATCTGAGCGATAGGCCCTCTCTTGTCTTCAAAGCCTGCCTCTCGGCTCAGACGGCCCTTCACAACTTTTAATGAGCGTTAATATGAAGGGGAAGATCAGGACGATTTAGAAACAGACAAACCTGTACAATATTAGTTGTGATCGGCAGGTCATCGGGAGACTGATAGCGTGTACAGGCTTTCATATCCTGAGAGGAGAACAAACACCCAATCTGATCTTTTCTTCCTACTCAACACTCACAATCCAAAATGTCCTGATCCCTCCTCGTGATATTTCTCTTTTTAAATATATTCCAAATGCACCACGTAGTGGAGAGAGCTCTCACAAACCACTGCAATTGAAATATCAATGAATGCAACGGTTGGCCCTTCAATATTCAAAGGGTCTCTGAGTGTGCATGCGAGATGCATGCTCCCGTTGGTCACAGAGTGGTGAAGGCTGTGTGGCAAGACGTGAATGGAAATTCTGTTTGGGCTCGTGTGTGAGAATGAAGGAGAATAAGCTGTTGTGTGGGTTTGTGAGAGGGGGCAAGAGAGAGAGGGGGGACGAGAGACGAGAGAGAGAGGGGACGAGAGAGATAATGAGAGCGAGAGAGAGAGAGAGGGGGCAAGAGAGAGAAATAGAGAGGGGATGAGAGAGAGAGAGGGGGGGGGGTGAGAGAGAGGGGGCGAGAGAGCGAAATAGAGGGGGGCGAGAGAGCGAAATAGAGAGGGGATATGAGAGAGAGAGAGAGAGAGAGAGAGAGGAGGTTTACACTTAGGCTCTTCCTGATGCGCTTGGACATGGTGATCAGGATTGCGGCACCTCTCTTCTTTGTCAGTTCATATTTTTAAGAGCCTCTACAGCCTCGCAAGAACCAGAGCTAAAATGCTAGCAGCCTTTTCAGGAGATTGGACACAAATAAGATTGTTATTTTTTGAAACTGATTTATATTGAAAGAAAGAAATATTCCCTACTCAATCCAATGTTAAGAGATTAATCTGTACAGACCTACTCATTGATTTGTGATACAGTTACAGTTGAAGTCAGGAGTTTACATACAGTGGGGCAAGAAAGTATTTAGTCAGCCACCAATTGAGCAAGTTCTCCCACTTAAAAAGATGAGAGGCCTGTAATTTTTATTATAGGTACACTTCAACTATGACAGACAAAATTATATATTTTTTTCTCCAGAAAATCACATTGTAGGATTTTTTATGAATTTATTTGCAAATTATGGTGGGAAATAAGTATTGCTTTTAAACAACTTGGAAAATTCCAGAAAATTATGTCATGGCTTTAGAAGCTTCTGATATGCTAATTGACATAATTTGAGTCAATTGGAGGTATACCTGTGGATATATTTCAAGGCCGACCTTCAAACTCAGTGACTCTTTGCTTGACCTCATGGGAAGTCAAAAGAAATCAGACAAGACCTCAAATGAATTGTAGACCTCCACAAGTCTGGTTCATCCTTGGGAGCAATTTCCAAATGCCTGAAGGTACCACGTTCATCTGTACAAACAATAGTACGCAAGTATAAACACCATGGGACCACGCAGCCGTCATACCACTCAGGAAGGAGACGCGTTCTGTCTCCTAGAGATCAACGTACTTTGGTGCGAAAAGTGCAACTCAATCCCAGAACAACAGCAAAGGACCTTGTGAAGATGCTGGAGGAAACAGATACAAAAGTATCTATATCCACAGTAAAACAAGTCCTATATCGACATAACCTGAAAGGCCTCTCAGCAAGGAAGAAGCCACTGCTCCAAAACCGCCATACAAAAGTCAGACTACGGTTAGCAACTGCACATTGGGACAAAGATTGTACTTTTTGGAGAAATGTCCTCTGGTCTGATGAAACAAAAATAGAATTGTTTGGCCATAATGACCATCGTTATGTTTGGAGGAAAAAGGGGGAGGCTTGCAAGCTGAAAGAACACCATCCCAACCATGAAGCACGGGGTTGGCATCATGCTGTTGTGGGGTTGCTTTGCTGTAGGAGGGACTGCTGCGCTTCACAAAAGAGATGGCTTCATGAAGTAGGAAAATTATGTGGATATATTGAAGCAACATCTTAACATCTTCAAGGGTCGGGGGCAGCATTTGGAATTTTGGATGAAAAGCATGCCCAAATTAAACTGCCTTCAACTCAGGCCCAGAAGATAGGATATGCATATAATTAGTATATTTGGATAGAAAACACTCTAAAGTTTCCAAAACTGTTAAAATAATGTCTGTGAGTATAACAGAACTGATTTGTCAGGTGAAAACCTGAGAAATCCATTCAGGAAGTAGGAATTTGTTTGATGCCATTACAGTGTCCATTGACTTAGGACTCAAATTGCAGTTCCTATGCCTTCCATTAGATGTCAACAGTCTTTAGAAATTGTTTCAGGCTTGTATTCTGAAAAATGAGGGAGTAAAAGCAGTCTGAATGAGTGGACCCTGCCATGTCACAGAACTTTTTCATGCGCATGACCAGAGAGAGTACCTTTCTTGTTCACCTTATATATTGACGAAGTTATTGTCCGGTTGAAATATTATCGATTATTTTGGCTAAAAACAACCTGAGGATTGAATATAAACATCGTTTGACATGTTTCTATGAACTTTACGGATACAATTTTGATTTTTTTTGTCTGCCTGTTGTGACTGCGTTTGAGCCTGTGGATTACTGAAGAAAACACGCAAAGAAAACTGAGGTTTTCGGATATAAAAAGAGACTTTATCGAACAAAAGGAACAATAAATGAATGTCTTCTGAGTGCAAACATGTGAAGATCATCAAAAGTAAGTGATTAATTTTCTCTTTATTTCTGACTTGTGTAACTCTTCTACTTGGCTGGTTACTGTTTTTAATGATTTGTCTGCTGGGCTATGTTCTCAAATAATTGTAAGGTATGCTTTTGCTGTAAAGCATTTTTGAAATCTGACACAGTGGTTGGATTCAAGTTCATCTTTAAACCAATGTAAAATAGTTGTATCTTTTCTGAATTTTTATAATGAGTATTTCTGTATTTGAATTTGGTGCTCTGCAATCTCACTGGATGTTGGCCTCGCGTCCCACATACTCTAGAGAAGACATCAGTCAGGAAGTTAAAGCTTGGTCGCAAATGGGCCTTCCAAATGGACAATGACCTCAAGCATACTTCCAAAGTTGTGGCAGAATGACTTAAGGACAACAAAGTCAAGGTATTGGAGTAGAGGTCGACCAATTTTATGATTTTTCAACGCCGATACCGATTATTGGAGGACCAAAAAAGCCAATACCGATTAATTGGCCAATTTTTATTTAATTATTTGTAATAATGACAATTATAACAATACTGAATGAACACTTATTTTAACTTAATATGATACATCAATAAAATCAATTTAGCCTCAAATAAATAATGAAACATGTTCATTACGTTTGACCCAAGTTAAACAATTTCAAGGCAATGCTACCAAATACTAATTGAGTGTATGTAAACTTCTGACCCACTGGGAATGTGATGAAAGAAATAAAAGCTGAAATAAATAATTATCTCTACTAATATTCTGACATTTCACATTCTTAAAATAAAGTGGTGATCCTAACGGACCTAAGACAGGGAATTTTTACGAGGATTAAATGTCAGAAATGGTGAAAAACTGAGTTTAAATGTATTTGACTAAGGTGTATGTAAACTTTCCGACTTCAACTGTACATGTGTCAAATTAACAATGACAACCCTGAGCACACAAACAAAGAAAGCAACAGAGGATTCAGGAAGGAAGAGGAGTAGCAATGATGGTACCTTACTCTTATCTCAATCTTTCATCCTCTGTGGGCCTGGTGAATAGTCTGTCATTTCATGGCCGGTTTAATTGGGCATGCTCTGCTGCAAGGTCAATGAGTAGGGAATTTCAAAGACTCCCGCCTCTGTTGTGAAGAAGGTCTAATGGCTGCCTCATTCACGTGGGCCTGGGCCACAGCAATACTTCAGCTAATAACAAATTAAAGGCCTGTGTTTTTCAGGACAATAAGCCACAGGATGAAAGGAGTCTGGGCAGAGCCTGTTATTTGCGATTAGCACATGGGTCAGAGTTTCCTTTGGCCAAGGTCACCCTGTGTAGCAATCTGACGAAAGGGAAGCACTACATTTCACACACACACAAAGTGTGAGTCTGTCTGTACAGATGTTTTATCCGGGTCTCCTGAGTGGCGCAGCATTCGAAGGCACTCTGCATCGCAGTGCGAGAGGCGGAACTACAGACCCGGGTCACAACCGGACGTGATCGGGTGTCCCATTGGGCGGCGCGCAATTGGTCCAGCGTTGTCCGGGTTAGGGAGGGTTTGGCTGGGGCTTTTACTTGGCTAATCACGCTCTAGCAACTCCTTGTGGCGGGCCTGGAGCCTGCAGGCTGACCTCGATCGTCAGGCGAATGGTGTTTCCTCCGACACATTGGTGCAGCTGGCTTCAAAGTGAAGCGGGTGGGTGTTAAGAAGCGCGGTTTGGCGGGTCATGTTTCAGAGAACAAATGAGTTTGCATTGATGAGACAAGATCGAAAAAGGGGTTAATTTTTTTTTTTTTATAATAAAATAAAAGAAATAAGTATATCCTTGTAATGCATGACATGTTCTTCCTGTGCATGACAGAGTATGTACTGTAAGAAAAGGTACTGTACCCTGAAGTGTATTGTGAGATGCATACCTTGGCACTATAGGAGGCGTTGTATGGCAGCAGCAATGGAGTGAACAGCTGGACGAGGCGCTCGGGGGTGAGGACATGGTAGTCCTTCAGCAGAAGGGCGTGCTTGAACCAGCGATCCCACAGAGGAGCAGCATCAGGGGGGAGACGGGAGCTGCAGCATGGAGGACACGCTGTACCGTGAGCGAGGATCACAGGCTTGTATCTTACTACAGTAAGATACAACATAAACATACTTTATTACAGTGAGAGAATGCATTTATACATATACTGTCCATCTATATAGTGTAAACACTCCAAATATAAACAATTATGGAGTTGGGTCATTCATGCATGTAATGGTGAGAAAGAAAAACTCAATGGAAAGAAACACACAAGGTGCGCCTAAAGAAAAGGTAGTGTAGTTTGACATCTTGATATATTGACCAAAGTTGGCTTATTTTATATTTGTGAATTGAAGTTAACCTAATGACACATAAGTTGGCTACATACTGAGAAAAGGTCAAGCGACCACAGTAGGGTATAAAAGATACTGTATCTCAAGACACTTTCTTTTTGCCTGAATACAATAAGGTATTCAGGCATAGCAGAGCTTGGAGCTATGGTTCAAAATGGGGCTCCTCATTATCAAAAGAAACCAGTCACAGATAGGGCATTTCATTTTCTCATGACATTCACACACACACACAGAGTTACTGCTTGAGGTAACACCAATGACCTTTACATTTGTGGAGGATGGAGATGTGTTCACGGACATTCAATTCAAATCTCAACCTGTTCTAAATATGTGCTTCCCCTCTCCTCTGAACTCCAATCAAACCTTCAAGAAAAATGCACAGGAACTAATCTGCTCTTTGTCTGAAAAGTGGAATTCATCTTTGAATCGGTTCACTTTTCATTTGGATGGTGAGATTGTCTATTGGACTCAGTCACTTTTAGAGCACTGATATCTCTGCTCAATGACTCCATTATAGCTCACATTTATTACAGGAGCAGAGTTGAAAATGTTCCCGTCTTGACTCACTCAGACTTGATGGAATATTTAGCAAATATAATACTAAGGGACCCTGAAGCAGCAACACAAGACCAATTGAAGCATTTTTCTACCTGGGTTTTTACAGCACATACATGCCGTCTTAAATAATTATCAAGTAATTATCCCAAAATAATATCAAAAGCAATTAATAATTTTCTCTAGAAAAACAAAAGGACGCAAAGGAGAAAATAAACATTCTGTACATGAAGGCTCAATTTCAAAGGGTCATAACATTACTGACCAGCATGAACCTGAAGATCATTTTAACTGCCTCACCTAACACACACTTCTATATACGATTGAAAAGCAAATGCATCAAATTATACATTTTCAGAACAGTGACATCAAAAAAAAAAAAAAAAGACTTATCTGGTGCAGAGTTCAAAGAAGCCTTACCTTATTTTCCTGGGCTCGGTGGTGGACCAGTTGGAGCTAACTAGCTCTTCGGGTAACAGGCAACCCATTGACATGGTCCATGACAACCTCTGAAGCTGGTGAAGGACGACTGCTCCACATGCATCAAGGTCCTCTCCATTCAAGCCTGCCCTGGCGTTACAAAGGCTGACGAATATATAGAGCGGAGTGAGCCATCGCCATGGAACCCGGGGCTCAGCCTAGCAGCCCACAGGTCAGGAGTATAGAGCACAGCAGCTGTTCTCAGTACACCCCATGTTAGGGATGAGCCCCAACACACACAAGTCCCAAACACATGGCAAAGGCCACAGCAAGAGACAAACGCACACAATTCACCGTCTGACAACCAGGTGACAGTAGTTCTGATCATTCTGGCAAAAAGGCAAGAAGTTGGGAATGTTATTTCCTTCCCTGCTATTCTACTGCAAACACTTATTGATAATAAAACATTTGTATCTTTATCCTCTTGTACAAAAATGTAATATATTTAGAAAAGTGTTCACTTTCGTTTCAAATGACACATAGCCAGTGCATTTCAATGACTCCCAAATGCCAAGAGGACCATAATTCAGCAGCAAAGTGTGGTTACTATGACAATCCTGTGTCTTTGAAAAACCCTTAGAAACCAAGATGTACTGCAAGAGCATTGTTGGTGCCAAGTGATGACACTTAATTTAAAGTGAGAGCCCTTGGCGGCAGGTTAATACATTTTCCCCAGATCCACGAACACTGGTTGATAATGAAAATAATGGCAGCCAAACTCAAGGCAAAGACCAAAATCGTTTCTAAATACGGAAAGAGCTTACCTGATCACTTTATTGCGTTTGCTATCGCCAAGTGACGAGACACAGTACACACTTCTTTCTCCTCTGTGGAATCGTTCTTCGATGCTCTCCAGTAGATGGAAGAATCCCTCCATGGACAGTCTGAAAGAACATGTATATCAAATGAAGACACAGAAACAAAAAGTCTGACTGGATTTGAACCATACGTGTTTACAGATTTTTCCTCTCTCTGTGTGTGTTTAAGGGGTCAAGGCACTATGGTAGCATTTATATTGACTGACATGTTAACCAATGTCAGAGATGGGCCTTCAACCATTCAATTCGATGTCAATTGATGCGGAGTGAATACCAGGTAGGAAAATAAAGTGCCTCAGCACTGGGTACACAGCTAATAAACTGAGGGCTTAGGAGCATAGAACAAAACTGTTCTTGTGTCTCATTTCAATATAACAGGGGCCTGGAAATTATTATAGAAAAACATGAATTTCATCCATATTCGGACAGCGAACATAGCCCAACCTCCCAACAAGAAAAAACCCAAGATGATTTCTTTTGGTGAGAGATTTACACTTTAATCTGGCCATGTGAGGCTGTAAAAATGAGAAATGGGTGCCTAATGCATGTGGATTGGGGGAATCCATCTCTTTCTTGAGCATTAAGCTCTGGGTGGCCCTCATTGAATTCCCCAGAAACCCCAGCCGAGATCCTAAGCCCCCCAACATAAAAGGGGCAAAAAGAATGTATGACAATCTATAATGGGCTCCGGGGTTAGAGGTCAGCAAACAATTGCTCCTTCCCTTTTGCAGGTTGTTTCCTGGTAACATCCTGATTAAGCTGGCAGCTTGAATTATATCCATGACATGTAGTGCACCATCCATCTGCGCTAAGTCCTCTTCAATGCAGCTGAAGTAGCATGGGTAAAAGCTCTGCCTTTTTTCCTCCCGTCAGCGTGGGCCTTGAAATTGTCATCAACTTACTCTACATTTTATTTGTCAGTGCTCTTCAAAAAGGGACCTTTTAACTAAAAAAAGGGAATTAGTTGTGTGCACCAAACCTCTCCGCATTGTTGTGAGGGCTTCATCGCGAGGTCTCATACCACACGTTTGGTGTTGCTGTGTGTGTCTGAGTCTCGACATCATCAGGAGTGTATTATTAGTAGGGATGGAGAGGGAGGGGGGGGGGGGGGTCAGCCTCTGGCGAGTGATATAACACTGACACTGTGTACAGTAGAGATTTCACCATGATTTCCTAAAATGTAATGGTCTCAACATGAGTGATTGGTGTCAGATCACTTTCAGGGCATTTCTTTCACACACAAAGAAAAGGGAAAATGCTGGAAAATACTATTAGTTGTATCAAATGGAGAGACCTGGTTAAACAAATAACACTGTACAATTATTCTCACTATTAAAACGGTTGAATGTGAGAGTACACAATAACCAGTCAATTCAGACTAACCAGTACAATCCAGACAGCCTTTGTCCGTTTGGAACCATTTCTAAGTAATGCCCTTGATTAAGGGGGTTCGTACTCAGACACTTCATATAGTTACAGAAACTCTACATGATTTTTAGAAGAAAAAAAAAACATCTCACAGCTGACATAGCCATGACGTTGTTGTCTTAACAACAACATAATACAAGTAATTCCCAGTCACCACAAGAGACATTGCACAGCATCTTCTAATTATGTACATATTTCCACCGTCACAATTTAAAAAAAAAAACTACTTTTTAATCACTTATTTGTTAATATTAAGATACTTTTACTGCACTAAAAAGAGCTTACAGGTAAGCATTTCACTATCACTGTATCAGTGGTTTTTTTTTTTTACTTGTCATGTTTTGTGTGGACCCAAGAAAGAATAGCTGCTGCTTCTGCAAAAGCTAATGGGGATCCTAAATAAATAAACACTGCATCCCTGTGAAAGACTCCAGCCATTACGATGAGCACTAAAGAAAACCCAAGAGGGTTTCTGTTCTCTACTCCCTCACCCAGGTCACACCAGGGGGAAATATAATGGAATAATGGAATGAATTGCCAACGCTTGTTTTCCTGCCTGGGAGCTGAATGGGAAAAGCGATATAAACTCTAACCTTGACGTTGAGTGAGGCCGCGTGGCACTGGAGACAGGCTGCTCTGAGCTTCACATCAAAGCTTTGTGTCCCCCCCCCCCCCCCCCTTATACACAGGGCTCCATGTTAACAATGGAGAGCTCAGATTCTCCCCTCCCCATCGCCGCCACAACCAACCACTCTACAGCTTCCCTAAAGGGCACAGTGGAACATTTAAATAAGAGTACACAACATCTAAACAAAAACATTCATTGTTCAGGTTCTAAGTACAATCATTTGCCTGTTTTATTTTCATTCCATGTCAAACTTCAACCCTGATACCAAGCGAACAATACATTTTTGTTGTTGTAGCAGATCAAATGTTAAAATAGTTGGGACTGTAAAAAGAAATGCTGTATTTTGGTGGCCTTGGAAAACATTTGTACAATACACATGTACAACTGGAAGATGAGGCCTATGCAATGAGGAATATACACCCATGCATTGCAAAATCTAAATCACAGACAAGCTACAGTTATTTATAAGTTTCACCCCTAAACAATTACTTGTCTACCAACACATATACTGAGAATTATCTTAACACATAGATATGCGTATTATAGCTACATCTATAGCGTGCCATCAGACTTTTTTCAGAGGACAGTAAAGATCTGGATTAATGGACAGAAATTGTCACTCCGTTCACTGTGCAAGCCATCACAAGCCATCCTTAAAATCAGAGGACACCAAGCGCTGGATTTCTTAGTGTGAGTGCCTGTCCACATGCCCACCCTCCAGAACACTCTATGGAGCCACAAATGTCCTCCTCCACTGAGACTTCCTGAGGTCTCCCAAGCAGAAAATTGCTCTGTTACAGCATTATCTTGGATTAAGGCAATAATGTTTGTCACGGGTCCTAAACCCTCCCTATAAGGTGCACTGAGGCTAAAGCGGCTGCTGCTGAGAAGAAGTGAGTGCGGTGGGTCGTGTGGAGCGGGACTCCCACCATCCTCTCTGGCGGCTACAGATGTGGCGCAAGTCAACTGTCTTGAGCAGAATCCCCAGTGCAGCTTAGCTATCCTGCAGCCCAGTTCAGCTTGGCCACTCTGGAACATGCTCATGTAAAGCTGTAGCTTCGCTGCTTTAGCCTGCCCCTCTGTTTAATTTACTCAACAAAAAAACTGAATTAAACAGATAGGCTGGGAGGAAAATGTAGAAAAATGTTTACAAAATTAAAAAGAACTGTGTTTGTTATGATGGCTGACATAAGGGTTTAATTGAATGTCATCAAATGAATAGACAGCTCTTTCCAGTGCAGTGCAACACTTCACTGAGACCGAAATGTAAAGTACATAACGAACTCCTACCTTTTCAATGGGATTTCTGGAGACGTGGATTCGCTACGTGATTCTGGTCTCTTCCTAGGCTCTGGAGTGTCCAGTGATTGACTGTGAACACTGGCGCTGCGGAGCTCCCTCTCGCTGGGTGGAATAGCACTCCTCTGTGGTGGGCTGTCTGTCCTCCTGGTGTGGCTGTCTGTCCTCCTGGTGTGGCTGTCTACATGGACTACACCCTCTGGCACCTTTGGTAGCTCAGCCAGGTCAGACTCAGTCAGGGAGGTGGACAGGTCACTACCAATGCTGGTCACTGACAGCTCCATACTGGAACTGGATCTACTAAGGGTTTTACTCTTCTCTAAAAACACATAAACAACAGGCTATTTGAATCAGTGTGTATATGTAGCATTAGAAGTCAAAATATATGCATTTCAGCAATTCCTTAAAAGGAACATGTTTCAACCAGATTGCTAAGGAATAAAATAATAGCTAGTACAGTGAAACAACGTACAACATACAGAGTCTGGATATCTTCTGGCATTTAATATCTTTCAGTAATAAGATCACCAACCTGGCACATCTTGAGATTCTTTTCCCAAGTCAGTTTGAGGCAGTGATCTTTGCAGAACTCTCTCCACATCTTCTTTTATGCTCTCCTGATGACCAGACCCTCTACCCAGAGTGTATTCTGCAGGTGAATTCCTGTCCCACATATGGCTGATAGTGCTGGGCGATGGGCTATTCTTCTCAGGCCTCGTCAAGGTCACCCGAGGTGAAGTCAGTTGTTCATCACCTCCAAAAGGCACGCCGGCGCTGGCTGTTAAGGTACGAACAGATGGAACCACTGCCGCAGTCCTTTCATGTTTGTCACACAAATTACAGCCGTCGGGGGAATCGTTTGAGCCTGAAATGTCAACTGATAAAGACGCTCCGCTGTCGGCAACGACCTCTCTGGAAACTTTGGAGTCATTCGAAAGGCCACTTTGCAGGCATTCCGAGGCATGTGATGGATGATTTGGCGAATGACGCTCCGCTTGTCGTAAGTGTATACTTGCGGTGGCATCTTCAGCCGCGGAACTTCTGGAGGTCTGGCGACCCATGAAGATTACAGATGGTTGGCGTAAACCCCTGGCCTGTGGTGAGGGGGACTCACCCTGAGGATGGCAATTCAACAAATCTTCCTGAAAAACAGGAAACAATTTTTTTTAAAGCTAACCCATTCACGGTTACTCAATGTCAAATAGCAAAATGTTTATCAAAAGCAATGCATTTTGGAGATCATATCTAGGGATGCAGGTGTATTGTGTAACTCCAGTTAAATTGACTGCTAATTCATATCATTATGCTCAAATCATATCCCCAAAGAGCAACATTTTTTCTTGTCACAGTCCACATTCCAATTTGAGCAATGAAAATTCGAAAGACAATGGTACTTCAATTAATATATAATCATAATAACACGACGTACCATACCATGGCAAAATAGCGTGAAATGGTCAAGGATACCCTTCAGCCACAAGCAGCAAAGACATTTCAAGTTGGTGTAATATTGCTCCTACAATTTTCTGCTTCTATAATTCTGTTCATTCTCCTAAAAATGCAACACTTGCAAATTAGGTTATAAGGGCTTCGTCTTCAAAAACAAACAGCGGAGTGTTTTAAAAGTATCACGTTTTTCTGTTAAAAACGCTGTTTATTTGGGTCAAGGTCATATTTATTTCCAAAAACCCTCTTTCAGAAGAATGTTACACGATCAATGTTTTAACTTCTAATCATATAAGCAATCCTCTGTACAAGTTGTGATTCATGTCTGCTGTGGCACCAAGGGGGTCGGAGAGAAAGCTAAAAAAAAACCTTCCTCCAAACATAATAACAAAAAGTATGGCTTCTGTTTCTTTTCTGATAAGAGTCTTAAATACCAAACAGTTAGCTGCTTAATAACATTCACTGTAAACCATGCAGCTCTGCCCAGCAGATCCACAAAGTAGGTAAAAAATAGGAAAAGTTAATTTCTTGGCTGAGTGATTCCATCGGTAGCTGCAGGGCAAAGTAGAAAGTGTTTCACTAAAGTAGCAATTGATTCTTCTATCAATCTGCGGCACGCGCGTGCTCTTCCAAGGAATGTATTAAATATGAAAATCATATCCCGTTATCATCTGTCTCCAGCTTTCAGCCCGGTAAGCTTCCCTTAATGAATGCTGTAGCCTGAGGGACATGCACACTGCCAGCAATGGCTTGTATGCATAATGGAGTGACGGTACCATTTTGCTCATTACAATATCGCCAAGCTGAGGGGGGGTTGTGCACACAGTCACAAGTGACTGCTCTAGACAGCATGCTCCAAGTTATTATGAGATGTCTTAGACATTTCATCTAAAAGAGCTTTAACTGCGTTAAGTGAAGGAAGAAGCAGCTATAGGCTTGAACTACATCGCTTGTACAGATGCACCAGCCAGGATTAGACACCTGCATTATTACAGACACAGTTAAAATGTATACTGCTCTACAGATTTGCTCTGCATAATGTCTACTTTTCTTTGTTGTTCCAAAGCTGAAAACACAGTTTGATAGAGCTAAGATTTGCATTATCCTACAAAAACAAAAGGAGAGAGATTTGCCATAAGAAGAGAATACTGTGTGAGTCAAATATTTTGGGCCAAATCTTCTGGTACTCTAAAATATAAGAATTGCATAATACATGGTACGCATTTCCCAAAGACTATTTTAGACTGTATAACTTTTAAAATCATATAAATGACCCTTATAACAAACAGCAGACTACTACTACAGCCAGAATGAAACATACAGGTAGCTTAGTTGCAAGTCATGTATGTTCTTTGAAAAATGTGTTAATTTATTCTAATCAAAGGTTAGGCTTAGATCTATCTTCTAATTGACTTTTTTTTTGTAATTTCAAGAGAATCTTAATTATTATTATTACCTTGTCTATTTTAAGATTTGGCTCTTCTTTCTTCTGCCTTGCTGTCATAAATCTGGAAATTCTATTCAAGCATTCAACCTGAGAAATTCAGGAAGAAAATACAGTCAGTAGAGCACAATTCATTTAGCAAATGTCCCTTTTCAAAGTGATCAATAATTCTATATCTATTGTACCGTTTTTCAATGCATCAAAAAAAAGAGGGATACATCGTTGGACATTGTCCTTATCAGAAAGATCTACATAATGAACATGTCATTATCTTGGTAATTGTATACATAGGATGTTTCTTCAGTGTGATAAAACCGTGTTAAACATGTTCTGCAAACACATTTAAAAACATAGACAAGAGGAGCGGGTGAAATCCAAAGTGTCCAAACATGAGAGTTAGTCACCACGGGTATTCCCCAGTGAGTGTCCTCCATGGTGCCTGCAACACTCTTAATCATCTGAGTAGCCAGACTGACTGCCCTAATCCCAACTCCAATTAAACAGTCTAATGGTGCAGTTAAGGGCACTAGGATTAACTCCAACATCCCAGGCCTTTTCTTCAAAACAATACAAATTGCACACAAAAAAAAGCTACTTTTGTTTATCAAAATGACTAAATACACTTGTTATCTATTTGCACTGATTCGACAGCGACTGATATGAACAATGAAGTCACGAGTGATTATGATTAGGGTCAGCATCATTTGTATGTGTGTGTGTGGTCGTACTGTATGGTACTGGAAAAATAGGCTGAAATATCTAAACAAGAAAACAAATAGTGACTTAATATAAAAAATATCTTCAATTGAATGTTCAAGGTACCTTTTCACAGTTGTTTGACTGCTTGACAATGAAGCCATAGCACACTTGTAACAGGAAGATGAATGAAACAATGTGACAACAGAAAATTAGTTATAAAAATCAACTGCAAACATTTATGAATCATAAATGCATAAAAAAATAAAGAAAGCAACTGCTTGAGGGGGAAAAAATAAACCTCTGGAGCACTTCACTGTCTCAATATTGGGCAATTAATTTAGCGAGTCATAATTAACCAATTTTGTTAATTTGATATTAAGCTGTAGAGCACTGTTGTTGAGTTAAGCGATAATCTGACTCATTCATTGTTTTCTCTTGCTCATTTGCCTGCAGTGATAAACTGCAGTGTTCGAGTGTTTACTATTGTTACATCAAGCAAATGAGTGTAAATATCCCTACAGTGTACGGCAATTAGAGCATGATACTAAGGCAATTGACAATAAGAACGTCATTGAAGTGCATGCATCATATTTTTGAAATTCTAAAACATTTTTGTGTTGTGAAATGGCCTTGTAAATCATGGTCCCACACTCACATTAACTATTCTTCAGTACATAAGGGACAATAGAGCATGAGCGTCAACCATAGGTTTACTGTACAGTGATCTTTATTGAATCATGTAAAAAGATTTCAATAAAAAGGTGCTCTCCATCTCAATCATGTAAATCGTGGTACAGTTTGCAGAGAATCATAAGCCTTTTAAATTCACAATGCCTAATAACAACTCTGCAGCTGTGGCTACATACTGAACAGATGAGACACTGGCACTGCAGTGTCCCAGTCTTACCTTGTGTTCATCCAGAGGGTTACGGTCAGGACAGTGCTCCTTCATGCTCATTTCAATGCACTCCACATCTCTCAGGAGCTCCAGGTTTCGAATTTTTGCCTGTTTCTCTCTCTCACAGATTTCCTTGAGATAACTACGGAGTGTGGCACACTTTATCTGAGGACTTAAGGCAATAAAGAGATGTATTCATTTAAGGACACTCATGCAAATAAAAGCCAGATGTGCAGTACTATTGTGGAATGTGCCACCTCCACACATTATTCTAAAGAAATGGTTACTACGGCAGTGTTTCCCCTATATTAATTTAGCTGCGGCACCCTGCCACTCTCCCCCCGATTATAATATTATTATTTTTAAGATGGAATGTGCCACTATATTAAGAGGGAAAAGTGCCACTATCTGCCACCGCCAACGCAGCCGTTGCTATTGTTTTTTCTTACGATGCAGACGTCACCTGGCGTGACAAAAACATTTGCAGTACATAATCTGCTGTTCTATCAGGGGGAAAAAAACAGTGTTCTTTGTTGTTGTAATTTCACAAACGGACGTGGCGGTTTCACCATTAAGGACTCCAGCTTTAAATATTTCTGCCAAGACATTCCTTTAAGATCAGAGTGACAAGTTACAATGTACAGTATATTTGTAGCATTTGATGCATTCAGAATATTTGGGGGGTTTTCAATTAGGTAAATGCAGATGAGCAACCCCATGCTTCAGGCCTTTTATTTAAATTTGCCCTCTAGTCTCCTTTCCCCTCTTATCACCTAGCACCACTATTTTTTATTTTACCTTTATTTAACTAGGCAAGTCAGTTAAGAACAAATTCTTATTTTCAATGACGGCCTAGGAACAAACAGTGGGTTAACTGCCTTATTCAGGGGCAGAACAACAGATTTTTTACCTTGTCAGCTCTGGGATTCGATCTTGCAACCTTTCGGTTACTAGTCCAACGCTCTAACCACTAGGCTAACTGCCGCCCCGATGCGGCATCAATTGGGCTACAGGTTATAATGTTTTTAAAAGGGAAAATTATATTTCAGATAGTGTCAACATACTTACATTGTCATTAATTTTGAAGTAGAATGTCCTTTTAAAAAGTCACCAGAAAGTCACCAGTCGTTCCACCCCCCTCCCCCAAAAAATATTCCCCCACTACCTTTGCCACTGAAAAATATCCTAGGGGAAACACTGTACTATGGAGTAGGCCTATCTCTATGTTCTGTTTTCACTAGCATTCCTCATTAGTAGCTGAACAGTTTCGAACTTCAGTATACAGTGAAAACAAAATAGCGTTGCATTGTATAGGCCTAATTCATACCCGAGTGACTACCAGTGAAATAACTAGCATACTAGTATAGCCTAATAACAGTGGTACTACTAGTCTAACTGTCTGTACTTACAAAACCACTATAATGTCATGCCTACACAGGTTATTGCTTCATCTTTACCCTGGAATAAACCGGGTGCTGTGCCCACATAAAGGAAATACAACAATTTGGGATGAAAAATAATAACTGGATAGCTAATGAGTGAACTGTTATTATGATTAAGGGTTTGATAAACAATGCACATAAAGATAAACTGCTAGCTAACGAGCTACATTGTTAATTGTTGGGACCCACTTACCCTCTCTTGTCAGATCTGCAGTAAGCAAACAACTCCCTCTCCAACTCAAGTCTCCTCTTTTCCCTACAGGAATAGATTAAACAGATGTAGGCTACATCGTTTCCCCCCCCATCTTTGCATCATACGAATAAAAACTATTATAGGCAACAAACAAAGACGTGTCCCCATAACATACTAGCTTCAGCAGCCCCATGAACGCCCACAATAGTGGTGTTCTGTGAGAAAGAAAAGGTCCAGTTGGTCGTGCACGGAGCTAAACGTACATTTAACCGTCAACATTTTCATAGTTAGCTAGCTACAGTAACGTTACAGTAGCTAGCTAATTATTAAACTACTGATTAGTCGTCTGATCTAACGTTGCTGCAGTTCTGGTAAGAATGACATGTTTTACCAGTTCGTATGAAACCGGTATTGCATACACAGTGAAATGAGTAACAGTAGCTATTTAACGCTAAGCTAGCCCTATCTAGCTAGCTAACGTCGTTAGTTTGCTGTTGGTGTAACCCCCTACTAAGTTGGTTAGCTAACGTTAGCTAGCATAACGAAAATATGCAATAGTTATTGTTAAAATTATACATTGAGGTTACTTACATGTCTTTTTCAAGACATAGTTGCTTGCTAGCGCGTCAATCCGCTGTCTGGTAAAATAGACCAACAGCTAGCTAGTTAGCCGTTGCTAATGGTTAGTTAGCTAGCCACTTTATCCATTGACACATGGCGTGAAAAGCAGCAGCAGTGTCGGGAGAGTGCACAACTCAAACTCGTGGTGTCAAAGGGGCCTGGCACCAAAAGGAAAACGGGTTAAAATCTTACCTTTCATGCATGCTTTGTTGAATGGATCCAATTCTTTCATAGTATTGGTCCTCACAGAACGCCATGACAACAACGTTCCTTGCCCTTTGCGCCCCGTTTTTTTACAAGCAGCGAAATCGTAGCTACTGAAAAGTGTTTATGCTGGTTGCCATGAGCACCACTTCCCAGAGATCCCCTCTTGTAAACAACAGGAGCGGGAAAGTAGCGAAGTGATGTGATTTGCGCTGGTCTAGAATCAGTTTACAGACTGTACCAATGACTGTATATGAACGGTACACTCATGCAAATGAAAATGCATTTGGAATCAAACTAATTATTGCATACATACAGGGAGAACGGGCATTATTTCCCTATAATCAAATCAAATTGTATTAGTCACATGCGCCGAATACTTACGAGACCCTAACCAACAATGCAGTTTCAAAAAAATCTAGAGAAGAAGAGATAAAAGTAACAAGTAATTAAAGAGCAGCAGTGAAATAACAATAGTGAGACTATATACAGGGGGGTACCGATACAGAGTAAATGTGTGGGGGCACCGATTATTTGAGGTAGTATGTACAGTTGAAGTCGGAAGTTTACATACACTTTAGACAAATACATTTAAACTCAGTTTTTCAAAATTCCTGACATTTAATCCTAGTAAAAAATCCCTGTTTTAGGTCAGTTAGGATCACCACTTTATTTTAAGAATGTGAAATGTCAGAATAATAGTAGACATAGTTTCTTTCAGCTTGTATTCCTTTCATCACATTCCCAGTGTGTCAGAAGTTTACATACACTCAATTAGTATTGCCTTTAAATTGTTTAACTTGGGTCAAACGTTTTTTTATTTGATTTAAAAAAAAAAGGGGTTGTAGTAGCTACTATCTTGTCTCATGCATCCTCCAATACACAACCCAACCAGCCACACTGCTTCTTAACACAGCACACATCCAACCTGAAAGCCAGCTGCACCAATGTGCAGGAGGAAACACCATGTACCTGGCAACCTTGGTTAGCACACACTGCACCCATCCCTCCACAGTCGCTGGTGCACGATGAGATAAGGACATCCCTACCGACCAAGCCCTCCCTAACCTGGACAACACTAGGCCAAATGTGCACCAATTGTACAACAGAGCCTGGGCACAAACCCAGAGTCTCTGAAGGCACAGCTGGCGCTGCAGTATAGCGCCCTTAACCACTGCGCCACCCGGGAAGCTGGGTCAAATGTTTTGAGTAGCCTTCCACAAGCTTCCCACAATAAGTTGGGTGAATTTGGGCCCATTCCTCCTGACAGAGCTGGTGTAACTGAGTCAGGTTTGTAGTCCACCTTGCTCGCACATGCTTTTTCAGTTCTGCCCACAAATGTTCTATAGAATTGAGGTCAGGGCTTTGTGATGGCCACTCCAATACCTTGACTTTGTTGTCCTTAAATTAAGCCACTTTGCCACAACTTTGGAAGTATACTTGGAGTTATTGTCCATTTGAAAGACCCATTTGCGACCAACCTTTAACTTCCTGACTGAAGTCTTCAGAGGCTGCTTCGATATATCCACATCATTTTCCTTCCCGATGCTGCCAACCCCGTGGTTCACGGTTGGGATGGTGCTCTTTGGCTTGCAAGTCTCCCCCTTTTCCTCCAAACATAACAATGGTCATTATGGCCAAACAGTTCCATATTTGTTTCATCAGACCGGAGGACATTTCTCCAAAAAGTATGATCTTTGTCCCCATGTGCAGTTGCAAACCATAGTCTGGCTTTTGTATGGCGGTTTTGGAGCAGTGGCTTCTTCCTTGCTGAGCGGCCTTTCATGTTATGTTAATATAGGACTCGTTTTTACTGTGAATATAGATATTTGTGCACCTGTTTCCTCCAGCATCTTCACAAGGTCCTTTGCTGTTGTTCTGGGATTGATTTGCACTTTTCGCACCAAAGTATGTTCATCTCTAGGAGACAGAACGCCTCTCCTTCCTGAGCGGTATGACGGCTGCATGGTCCCATGGTGTTTATACTTGCATACTATTGTTTGTACAGATGAACGTGGTACCTTCAGGCATTTGGAAATTGCTCCCAAGGATGAACCAGACTTGTGGAGGTCTACAATTATTTTTCTGAGGCCTTGGCTGATTTCTTTTGATTTTCCCATGATGTCAAGTAAAGAGGCACTGGGTTTGAAGGTAGGCCTTGAAATACATCCGAAGGTACACCTCCAATTGACTCGAATTATGTCAATTAGCCTATCAGAAGCTTCTAAAGCCATGACATAATTTTCTGGAATTTTACAAGCTGTTTAAAGGCACAGCCAACATAGTGTATGTGAACTTCTGACCCACTGGAATTGTGATACAGTGAATTATAGGTGAAATAATCTGTAAACAATTGTTGGTAAAATTACTTGTGTCATGCACAAAGAGATGTCCTAACCGACTTGCCAAAACTATAGTTTGTTAACAAGAAATTTGTGGAGTGGTTGAAAAACGAGTTTTAATGACTCAACATAAGTGTATGTAAACTTCTGATTACTTGTCATCCACAACACGGCCAGGTCTCTGACTCTCTCCCTATAGGCTGTCTCATTGTTGTCGGTGATCAGGCCTACCACTGTTGTGTCATCGGCAAATTTAATGATGGTGTTGGAGTTGTGCCTGGCCGTGCAGTCGTGAGTGAACACGGAGTACAGGAGGGGACTGAGCACGCACCACTGAGGGGCCCCTGTGTTGAGGATCAGCGTGGTGGATGTGTTGTTACCTACTCTTTCCACCTAGGGGCGGCCCGTCAGGAAGTCCAGGATCCAGTTGCAGAGGGAGGTGTTTATTCTCAGGGTCCTTAGCTTATTGATGAGCTTTGAGGGCACTATGGTATTGAACGCTGAGCTGTAGTCAATGAACAGCTTCTCACATAGGTGTTCCTTTTGTCCAGTTGGGAAAGGGCAGTGTGAAGTGCAATGGAGATCGCATCATCTGTGGATCTGTTGGGGCGGTATGCAAATTGGAGTGGGGTCTAGGGTTTCTGGGATGATGGTTTTGATGTGAGCCATGACCAGCCTTTCAAAGCACTTCATGCCTACAGATGTGAGTACTACGGCTTGGTAGTCATTTAGGCAGGGCAGGTTACGATAGTGTTATTGGGCACAGGGACTGTGGTGGTCTGCTTAAAACATGTTGGTATTACAGACTCGGACAGGGAGAGGTTGAAAATGTCAATGAAGACACTTGCCAGTTGGTCAGCGCATGCTCACAGTACACGTCCTGGTAATCCGTCTGGCTGTGAGGGCTTGTGGATGTTGACCTGTTTAAAGGTCTTACTCACATCGTCTGTGGAGAGCGTGATCACACAGTCTTCCGGAACAGTTGGCGCTCCCATGCGTGTTTCAGTGTTATTTGCCTCTAAGCAAGCATAAAAGTAGTTTAGCTCGTCTGGTAGACTCATGTCACTGGGAAGCTCTCGGCTGTGCTTCCCTTTGTAGTCTGTAATGGTTTGTAGGCCCTGCCACATCCAACGAGCGTCAGAGCAGGTGTAGTATATTTGCACGGTAAAATTCTACAGTTCATTTTTACATGTTTTGTTTGAGTTGCTTTTGAAACCAAAAGACAAATTAAAAACAGTATTGGTATTGTTGAATTCGATTTCTTTTATAGCAAGCTAGGACTGATGGTTTGGTTGGCTAAACTAGCAAGTCTGTTTTGGTTACCGCGGCAACTACTGCATATAGTAAACTTGCTAGCTACTTGTTTAGTGGATATTGAATATATTTCTACCGGCAAATGTGTTAAATTATAGCCATAGTATAAAATTAATAATCAACTCCGGGCTCTATGTGTTCTCTGGAAAATAATGCAACTCCGTGGAATGTCAGTTCCAATCCACTAGCGCGTCGTGGAACACACCTTCCACGTCGTTCATTATTTTCCACAGAACACATAGCCTCTCGTTGATGATCTCTGACCTAATCTAATGCCATTATGACTCGTGTAAAATAATAAATGAGAGATTTTTACTGCTGATGTAGTGATTTGCATTGGTCAGCAAGATTGGATATTTGGATTGACACATTATGCAAGCCAAGTTTTCTACAATGCATTATTCTACTCATGTTCTTTACTATCATTTCAGTAATTTTCTGTGATAATCTTCCCTTTTAAATACGAAGTGATGTACAGTGTAGCCTGGCTTGACATATAGCAGGCCTTGAGTGGACAGAAGATGGGGCAGTAGACAGATGATGCGGACAGAGTGGACACAAAAAAAGTGGACAGAAGATGCTTGGACAGAAGTGGTCAGAAGATGCGGCTGCTTCAGCAAGCATGGTAAGCCCCATACATCTCTTATCCCTGATCCCAATCAATTTTAGGGAGACTCAAAGAAACTAAAATGACTAGGGAAAGCTTTCTTAGCCGTGGGCTCTTCGGCCTACAGAACGTGCCTCCAAAATTACCAACAGCCTGTTGTAGGTTTTTGTTAAAGGTCTGTGTTCTGCTAAATAGCTAAATAGAAGCCAAAACGAATGCATGAGTGATGCACATGTATGCTATTATTACTGAACAGATAAACTGGCTCTGTTCTCTGTCCATGGTCCTGATGCAGCAGGCTTCCTCTTTTCTCCAGTAGCCAGCCACAGCATCCCCACGGATCATGCTTTGCATTTCAGAAGTTCATTGTTGACAGCTCTCTAATGTCATGCCACGTTCTGACTGATGTTACAATAGCGGCACATCGGTTTTGTGTCTCGCTACGGACGCGTCACCCAAACCCGAGGTGCTGTTATTGTCAGCCCCTCCAAATGCAGCCCCTAATCAAGCAATTTCCCCAATTCCAGCCACATCAAATTGCTATTTAGCTGTTGAACTGGGGAGTTTTGCTGTCCTTTTCATATGTTAATCACCCCTATTCAACATCTCTCCGTGAGGCTATTTGTTGTGGAATAAATCCCCTTGTTTGCCTCCTGCATGTATAATTGATATTGTTGCGGGGCTCTTTGTTTGTGCTGCACAGAGCTGAAAAGCACTACTTTGGAGGTGATGAAGTGAGTGAGACTCGCAATCACTCTTCTTTCTACTGGGGCCCAGCCGAGTTTGGTGAAAGTGATCAGTCCTCCTATTAGATTTGAATATTACAACACGGTATCATATGATGGGATGCATTAGATGTTTCTGTTCATTTTACAGTCAGCTATAACTTCCCATCTGCATATGAGCAACCTTGAAACACAATCTGTAGTAGAAGCCCTAATTTTGACAATTACAGTCAGTTAGCATGTACTTGTCGAATACCAACCACAACCTGTCTATGGGTTATCCATCATAGCAAATACATTCCAATGTTTCTTTCTTTCTTGACTTATCCCTTCCACTGACACACACATTCAGTCTCCGCTTTACGTAGGTTAACTTTCTTATCTGACTCTTGAACCTTGAGTTACATGGCAGTCTCAAGAGATAACTAAGCCTACATATTCCACTTTTACGGCCCCAGACCCATACCATACATCAAAACATACACTGCCTTCAATCCTATTTCAGTTTTACTAAGAAATGATTCAACATAAAACCATAAATGTCTGTTTTCCCTGGGAGAGTATGTATGGAATATAAACAGCACAATAGGCCTATCCACCAACAGCAGTAGTCATATTGGGGAAAAGCCAGCATGTTATGTTTTATCAGTTGATGCTTAATGGTAAAATGGGGCTTTATTATTTGAGTTATAATATATGCATGGGAAAATAGAAATGTGTCCTTTTCCAATTGTATTCCCATATAGAATTATTGGCCCTTTTCTTCCTCCTCCTCGTCTTGTAGAATAGATACAGTATGTAGGGTAATTGATATGCCTTAACAGAGGTCTTGATTTGCATGAGAATTAACGGCAGTAAATTAAATTGATATTCTGTGCACATCTCAAATTATTCCTTCAGACCTTTGTTTCCCTGCTTGGCAGAGCCCGGGTTCAGCTGCTAACCAGACAGAAACATCTGGGTGGTTAGTAATTTGATAAACAGCTTATAGAAACACTCCCCAAATGATCTTCTCTGAAGACACAGATTTTTTCTTGTGTCAAACTTGGAACAGTTGGCTAAGGCTGGGCTTTCTGTGATGCACATGTTGGGTTTATCTGTTTTGTGGCTATTCTTCCATATCCTAGGTCTTCATGGCTTTTGCTCACTCTTTTCACTACCATTTAGATTTTGGATCAGTGTTTGGGGTTCATTCAAACCCCCAGTCAATCTGACGGTGAGAGTTAAGTAAAATATTTTACAGGTTGGCTATTGTGGCCAACATATAAAGGATCCACAACTGCATTTAATATTCATTCAAAACATTGAAGACATTGTGATGAACAATAAATACAAGAAAAAGCTGCATATTCTCCTGGTAATAATAGCCATGGAAGGAATAGCATTTAGTACTCAATAGGAATAAACCTCCCATTTCTAATGTGTCTAAGGGTAGGCCATTGTTTGACTGGAGCTCAGATGAGTCCCACTGAAATTGCAAATAAGGTGATTTTTTTTTCCCCCCACAGAATTTATTCTAGATCAGAATATAAAAGCTGTCAAGTTCTACGTATGGGCTAATTCAATGATCACTTGTTTCTATAATTGGCTTATGCCATCAGAAAAAGAGATTTGACTAGCTTTTATCATTGTTTCAACAATTGGGCACTTGAAGTTGGCATAGCTATATTTTGATTTTCACACAGTCATATTAAAGCTGAAATGTGGCTAGCTAATGATATGTGTTATGTCCGTGTCCACCTTCAACAAATAATAAAACAGAAAATAGGTTTGTTTATTATTGCCAATCGTCACATAGGCGTCAAATTCGGTCTATTTGACACAACATTTCATTGTGGATCCAAACAAAGCAGCAACATGTTGATGTGTGTGTGGTATGTACATTTATGTGTGTTTGTTCATGTTCGTGGGTGAGACAGTCAATTATGAGTTAAGTGCTGTCAAGAGGATAAAAAGGTGCAAAAAAAATCCCCTTTTTAATTGTATGACCAGCAAAGTTAATAAAGTATGGAGTGGGGATCGATGAGACGGAGTTTCTCTGAAAGCTTTTCTTCACGGGTGAAGATTAAGAGGCAATTGGACACAGAGCGTCTCAGAAACGAACGTCAAGATGCTGTATCATCGCTGCCAGTGACTATAATTGTCCTACTAATCCAGAAGATGTCTCCAGTAAATATTAGTCCTCCCACACATACTCTGAATGGGTGTGGTTTGAAGCTAATTTGAAAATAAAGCATTCTATAGGATGGCCATCTCATCAGGCTAACGAGGAAGGACAGTGCATGCTAACTAGGAAGGACAGTGCATGCTAACTAGGAAGGACAGTGCATGCTAACTAGGAAGGACAGTGCACGCTAACTAGGATAGACAGTGCATGCTAACTATGAAGGACAGTGCATGCTAACTAGGAAGGACAGTGCATGCTAACTAGGAAGGACAGTGCATGCTAACTAGGAAGGACAGTGCACGCTAACTAGGAAGGACAGTGCACACTAGGCAGGACAGTGCATGCTAACTAGGAAGGACAGTGCATGCTAACTAGGAAGGACAGTGCATGCTAACTAGGCAGGACAGTGCATGCTAACTAGGAAGGACAGTACATGCTAACTAGGCCGGGCAGTGCATGCTAACTAGGAAGGACAGTGCATGCTAACTAGGAAGAACAGTGTATGCTAACTAGGAAGAACAGTGCATGCTAACTAGGAAGAACAGTGCATGCTAACTAGGCCGGACAGTGCATGCTAACTAGGCCGGACAGTGCATGCTAACTAGGAAGGACAGTGCATGCTAACTAGGAAGGACAGTGCATGCTAACTAGGCAGGACAGTGCATGCTAACTAGGAAGGACAGTGCATGCTAACTAGGAAGGACAGTGCATGCTAACTAGGCAGGACAGTGCATGCTATTTAGGAAGGACAGTGCATGCTAACTAGGCAGGACAGTGCATGCTAATTAGGAAGGACAGTGCATGCTAACTAGGTAGGACAGTGCATGCTAACTAGGAAGGACAGTGCATGCTAACTGGGAAGGACAGTGCATGCTAACTAGGAAGGACAGTGCATGCTAACTAGGCAGCACAGTGCATGCTCCAGTGAACATAAAGCAGTTTCATTGAAAGTACTCTGTTAAAAGCAAGAGACGTCACCAGAGATGTAACCTACCTTTGAAAAGAGTGTGAAAGGTGTCCATTATTAATGCAATAGTGTAAATCATTATTAAAGGTAGGCCATTTACAGATTAATATACACACTTTTATCTCATTGTTCAATGGACAACTTGAGGCATTACATTGACCATGATGTTGCATTTGTTGGTGATTTGAATAAGCATCAGCAAAGTCTAGAGTGCTGTCTGAGAGGACAATGGATACAGTGTTGGTAAAAACAAAGCCTTGTGGATGAGGACGGTACTCTCCTGTTTGTTTGTTGCTCGGTTATGTAGATCTTGTGATGTCACAGGTTGGTGAGTGGATTCATTCTCCATTCTCTTTCTCTGGAGCCTTGGCAACGGCTTTGAGAGAGAGGAAGCAGAGTATTGTCATGCACTCAGACATGAGGCAGTAAGTCGGGTGTTTGAGTGACAGACAGCGGTATCAGTGTCAGTGTGGAGGGCAGTGGATGAGGCCAGCAGTGTGTGTGGCAGGCTGGCTGGCTGGCTGGTTGATGAGAACCATGTTGTCAGGGTCGTGTGTGACATCCAGGGCCTGTCTGGGCCCTCACATGAGGTTAGAAGTCTATGTCAACTCGTTTAAGCTGCAGCATGTGGAAATGCACCTCCATGTTTACCAGCTCTCTGTCTGTAGCTGACAGGTAAACCATCTGTCATGTGGTGGGTCAGAGATCTGGATTGATCCCATTACAGATGCTGTGCTGGTGCTGGGCTCACTGCAGTTTCCTTACTCTGTCTCTCTGGCATCACCGTGGGAAGATGTTTTGGGGTGGGGGTGCTGAAATGTTCTCTCGTCCAGGGAGGTATGACAATAGCCAATAATGATACGATAGCAATACAGTGATGGTGATATAACCATGGCGATAATACGGTTTTGTCAATACTGAAATAAAGCATCATATCCCTTGACATTGACTGCTCATTATCTGGAAACCTCTACCCACATTGAAAGAGATGTTTGGCCCCCTCCAGCAGAGAGGCCCAGGTTACATGTCACATCCACGTCAGTGCATTAGTGAGCGTTTATTTGTTGTGTGAGGGAGCCCTCGCTCGAATCCACTTTCAAGGTCACACTCGATTGACACTGCCACTGGACGTTGTGCTTATGTGGGTTTAGTCTCAGAGGTCAAATTATCCTTTAAGTTGGAATGAAATTGGGAATAGTGGAGGCAAGGATCAGCCCTGAGCCCAGGCCCTGGCTCTCCTCAGTATTAAGCCATCACAGTGATGTAAGCTCATATAATGAACCCTTTCACCGCTACCACTGCACCAATATCCCTACAACACAGCATGCATATTGATTGCAGATTGTGAGTGTGTGAACGTATCAGCGTGTGTGATTGTCTGCGTGAAAGTGCGCGTGAAAGTGTGTGTGTGTGGGTGAATGTGTGTGTGTGTGGTTTGTCTTTTTCCTGCGAGGAGCAGGGGAATCGTGTTACTCTCCGACTGATTAGAAAGCTCATGCATAGGAAATCACGACCGAGATGCTGGTCCCCATCTGCCCACAGTGCAGGTGAAAACAATTTACACATCGGCGGGCTAATGGATACATTCATAGGGAGCAGAGAGAGAGGGAGTAGAGGGTAGAGGGAGAGAGGGCCACAGTAATGGGCCTGGGCCAATGCAGGTCAGTGGCCCTGGTCAGACAGCCAAGTCAGATAGCAGCGTATCAGATGACACATAATCGCCGGGTCATGGACTAATGAGTGTGGCCGCGCCCTGGCCCCCGTTGTAAATACACTTGTAAACAATTCTGTGAGTGAAACATGGCAATAATATGTTGATTCAGCAGGTAATGAGGTGCTCCCAGAATCAATACCTCCGTCACCCTCTCCCAGCCGGGCCAGTGGAGAGCAGCTAGCCAGGTTGCTGTGTGCCTCTGCGGATGACCTTTCCGCTGCAGTAAGGACACGGTGCGGTCTGAAGAGGACTATTCTCATATTGCAGGAGGTGCTGAGTGCCAGAACTTTCATTCGCAGCAAGCAAATGAACAGGCAGCCCCTGCATGCTAATGAGCGGCAGGCTATTTTCCACCTTTTTTATCTGCACATTATGCTCTTGACTTTGGAGAAGGTGGGAATTAGGTTGGACCTCAGTGTCAGACTGCCTGATGGTTCTGCTCAGGAAAACTGGTAATTGAAGCCGATGGCTGCCGCGGAGGAGGTCTGAATTTGGAAATAAACAGTTTCAAGCACTGCGCGTCATTTCTAGAGAGATGACAGGGGGAATAGAAATGAGCTGTCTGGATCTAATGTGGTTTCACAGCAGGGGAAAAAGGGTCCATCTTTTAGATAACAATTCCACTCATTAGGACTTCAATGCAGCCATAATGACAGCAGCCCCGAGTTGTTAAAATCAGAGAGGGCAATTAGGAAAAGTCCGCACCCAAAGAACCCAAATAAATATCAGATGTGTCGAAAGGAATTCTGTATGTTGTTGTTATTTGACATTGTGAGATACATCTAATTGCTTTGAAGGGGAAGTAAAAAAAAGAATAATGAAATGGCCTCCTACTGAGTAGTTCTTATCGGCGTGGCAACTTTGTCATTATTGCTTCTTTATTAGCATAATGGGAAGTAGACCAATTATTTCTCCTCTCATTGGCAAAGTGACTAATTTGTGTTTGTTTCTCAGCTTATTAAGTGTGAGGCTTTAAACATCTTCATCTCAGTGTGTATGTTTGTGTGTGTGTTGATGCCTGCCAGCATGATACTATACTTACGGTTTACACCTGTTATGAAACATTGCACAGATTTCAGGATCATAATTAATGTTTTTAATTGGTGCAATTATCAAAGTATAGCCATAATTACTGGAGCTGAAGCGACAACTGACTGCCTTTGCAGCATATGGCAGTTCTGCTGAAATAAACAGAGGCTATGAGAAGGGGGCTTTTGAATGGACATTTTTCTGCTGTATATTCCACCGCAATTTCTGGAGATGTGGCCTCTTCACCTTGTTCCCACTTGGCTACAATCTTCAGAACCCCCGTGGTGATCACCAAACTTCTCTGTCATTCAGACGCTGGAGCCTGGCGGTAAGCTGTGTGTGTCCACTGCATCGCCCTCCCCTTAGGAGACGCTGCATCGCCCTCTTTCAATTTCCAAAGGATTATCAACAACAATGCATTTCCTCAGCAGATGTGCAAACTTTCTCTCTCCCCTTCTCCCACCCTCCTTTCTCCCCCTCTCCCCCCCCCCCAAACCCCCCAAATGTTTACTTGGCTGACATTTTGAGAAGCATTCCATGAGCTGAATGATGTTTCTCTATTTATAACTAGTTGCAACATGGCGGCCATGGTCACTTCCTCTGTGTCTTACAGTATAATAAACAACTTGTTTATACATCCACAAATGACTTGGTTGGTTAATCCCTGTTGCTTTTTAATGTGGCATTATTGTTGCATGTCAAAAAAACAACCTTCCCGAATGTGGAATTGATGCGGCGCAGCAACCTTGATGTGGCGAGAGAGACCGCGGGGGTTTCGTAGCTCAGATAGACTTCATGCTCATGAATAAAACAGAGGGTTTAGGGCTTCCTGTGTGGCTAATTCACAGCTCTGAGGTTTCAATCTGTTTTTATGGTGCTTGGGTGGAACAATTTCGCTTCCCAGCTCCAGGGCTACAGCAGGTAGAGGATTCTCGGCTGCTCATACAAGTAATTTGTCATAATCAATCATTGTGCTTTTGTGAAGTCGACACAAGCTGCAGAGACATGATACTTTTTGCTTTGTTTGCGATTGTGTGGAAGAAAATAGTTTATAACGTCATCGAAATGGAGCTTGTGTAAATATTGTGGGCCGATGTGGTTTTGTCACTCATTTTCAGTGGTGACATTACATTTTAGGGCCTGCTATTGTTTGTTTACAAAAACTTGTTTAAATGCAGCCCGGTAAAGGAGATCAATCAATTGGAGACTTATTACATTATTATTGCTGATTAGCAAGACCTTGTCTTGCACCTTATACCTACACCGAGCTCTAACCAGGAGACGTAAGATTAAGAAACCTGTTTCAAGCACCATCCTTCAACTTGGTCAAGTAGAGCCCTATAGCTAAAACTCCAGATACTCTCAGACCCTAGTTTCTCTGTTTCTGTCACTCAGGGCAATTAGTCATGAGCAACGCGGTTCTTTTCCTTGTAAGTCTTGTTTGCAGACTCATTACTGGGCCCTGCTGGTGTCTCCTGCACTGAGAGGAAGTCAAACAAAGCACCACTCACACCCAGCGGCTGTGCAACAGAAGCAGGGCCCGGACCCACCACCAAACGCTGAGAAGTGAAGGGCTGCGAAAACAAACCGCTACGGAACACCCTTCACTTCTTCTCCCGTCGCAGTCACAACCCGCCACCTCCTCTCTCTCACCACCACTCTGAAGTGCTGGGAAAACACACCAAGGTGGTCCCCTGTACGACTCACCATTTTACAGAACAGCACCTCCTCACCTGGCCCATCCTCTACTTACCTTCTCTACTTAGTTTAACCTGCCAAACCCTTTAATAGAAGGGTAGGACACATAGGCCTGGATTACTGTACACCTGTGTCTTCCCAATCTCTCTTCCCTCTCCATCTCTGACACAGACAGACAGAAAGGACCAGCTAATTAAAAGCAGACAGTGTTGCTGTGGCCAGGTATAGTGTACAGTGGAGCTGAGCTAGGGGCCACAACACCACAGCAGCTCAAGCTCCGGTTCATCTCAACCAATTAGAGTGAGCATCAAAGCCGGGGCGGCCATGAAAGGGTGGGTTCAGAGGAGACATTGTTGTGTGCGTGGTCAGCAATCAGCATGGCCCCCGCTGTGAGACGGGTTCTGTTTACGCCATTTAAACATCGTACACAGTCATGTGACGTGGCTCCCTACAGTGGAGGCCTCGTTTCGGATGTCCTTCTCATAACGCAGGACTGAACTGAATCGTGGATGTCCAGAAGGAAAACAACGTATTATGATGTGCTCTATGTTTTCTGGGACAGTTTGGGGGTAATATGCTTTACAACTTCTATGGTTTGACTCAGAGAATATTGCAGTGTGAAATTCAAATGAGGTGGAAGAATTTCATATGTGAAATTATAGCCTATATGGCATTGGGAAGAGTATATGGTTTATGACATTGTTCATTCCCACCTGACTGATAAATGACCACTGAAAGTGCTGAATAATATGGTGTAGGCAAGCTGCCTGCAGAAAAACATACTGCATAGAACACATTGTGTCCATGCTGTATGTGTACCGTATACTGCGTGTGTCACAGTTTATTTTCAGTGAAGATATTGGTTCTCACTTCAACTGGTTCTCCAATCCTCTCCTCTTACAAAATTAACCAATTTCCCCTCTCCTCCAATGACTCGCCTGCTATCCATATCCTCATGTCAGTTTCGAGTGTCTGAGAGAGTAAGAAAGAGAGAGAAAGAGATAGTGAGACAGAGAGAGGCAAATAAATAGTAAGTAAGAGAGAGAGAGAGAGCAAAAGAGAGAGAGAGAGAGAGACGTGCTTGACCTGCTGAATGGGCAGGTGCCTGCCGTCTCTGTGGGTCAGTGGGAGGAGCAGTGATAGGATCTGAGGGGAGCCAGAGGAGCCGGGATGGCCCCTGTGTTTCTCCCTAAAGCCTTGAATAAGCCTGCAGTCAGGAGAGACTGGATCCCAGGATTAGGACGAGGGCAGGGCTGGAGTGCTGCCACTCTCCCTCTCAGCGGCTGAGCAGGAACTCCTCATTATACCTGAGGTGCAAACCATCACTCATGGTGCTTGGCCCCCTCAAACTGACTGTCCCATCACTGTCTGCCACCAGGACTGGAAGGACTGCAATCTGTTATGGTTGATATATGATAAATTGGGGGTGTTGTGGTCTACATTCCTTGATCCGAAGTAAATTGGACTGACAGACCAATCTCTCTAAAACTGAAGTCAATAACAGAAGTAAAATTTTACAGGGCAGTAGGTAGCCTAGCGGTCAGAGCGTTGGGCCAGTAAGCGAAAGGTCGCTGGTTTGAATACCCGAGCTGACAAGGTGAAAAATCAGTCATTGTGCCCTTGAGCAAGGCACTTAACCCTAAATTTCTCCAGGGGTGCCGTACTACTATGGCTGACCCTGTAAAAAAACACATTTTACTGCACCTATGCTGTTTAAGTGACACTAACACATCTATTTCTTTAATCTATTCTGTAGCGATTCCTTCAGGTCTTGAATTTGACGGACGAATGACACCGCCTGGGATGTGTGTGATTGGAGGCTACATGCGTGTACGTCTGCATATGTTAGCATGTCCATGTCTGAGAGGAATTTATATTCTACTGCAGCTAACGCATCCCTCACAGCGCACTGACCAAGCTAATAGCCAATCATATTGATGGGCCTTTGCTAATTTATACATTTATTTATATATTTCCTTAGCTAAACATAATTACTGATTACTGTCCAGTGTTTGAAAAGCAATAGTTCTTAGTAAATTAGAGAATGATTATTGCATGGCAAATCTACTTCATTCTAAATATGGTAATTAATGGTCTATGCAGTGGGAGCATTGGTTAAAAGCACTAGTAACCTCACGCAAGCTTCAAATGTACCACACTCTAAATTGCTTGACATGGGTTTCTTTTGAAGGCTATATTTAATTGAATGCCATACAGTAGCCAGTTTTGAGGCTAATGGAATTTACATTATATGTAAGGGATCTGGTGAGGAGTCACTTAACCATCCATTATGCTGTGTTTTTGAGTCACACTATTTTCTTACTCACCACATTTAAATGGCCACGATTAAATCAGGCTTGTAATATAATTAGTAACTGATAAAAGTAGAAATGTAAAATGTAGCCTCAACATTATCATATAGGAATTTGGGGGGGGGGGGTGGAGGGTTGAATATTGACAGAGTGATTATGAAGTTGCTGATACACTGAGGATAAAACCACATGGATCACGACGGGTTATTTCATTTACTGGGGTGATTTAAAATAACCGACAACGCCATCACACAATATTGCTCACTATTAGTTTTGATAGAATAAAGCATGAAAAGATATGTGGTATGAAAATAATCGAAACGCTTGAAGGGTGAGCATCATCATCTCCGAGCAAGGCATCCCTGCAGAGCCACCTAGTGTCAGTAGCTACTGGAAGTTACTGCACTGCACACTGCGTGCAACGTCACCAATCATCACCTCCACACTGAACACTGAACACTGAGGGGACACAAACAGGCGGATGCACTCTGGACTAACGAAGATTCCCTCTTTATACATGGAATTGCAACCTTTTATACAAACAAACCAGGCAGTGTTGCAGCTATTGGTATATTACCCACTCCCCATCACTGTTCTACAAGCACCAAACACGTTTAACGACCGTGGTGGTATTTGATTGTCTATTGAATATAGCTCAGTACTGTTTGTGATAACAATGATACTCCAAGACAAAAACAATAGTTGTCATATGTCACTGTGACCACTGACCAATAACTTCATGCTGTGGACCAGTGTTTCAAAACTTGGGTAAGGGTGCCCCCACATGGCCACTAGTATATTGAGTCCCTGACGTTCTCAGAGGCAGGCAGGCAGCATTTCTGTCTGGGAGACTGGAGTCATACCCATTGTGTTCTTGGAACACTCTTGACATCCAACTACTATCAGGATTATCATAAAGAATTAACTGTAATTGTAGGTTTGAATTATATTATTTTCAGAGTAATATTACATCATTTTGGGAATTATAATAATTTAATCAGTGGCAGTCTAGTGGTTAGAGTGTTGGCCCAGTAACTGGAAGGTTGCTAAGATCGAATCCCCGAGCTGACAAGGTAAAAATCTGTTTTTCTGCCATTGAACAAGACATTTAACCCACTGTTCCTAGGCTGTCATTGGAAATAAGAATTTGTTCTTAACTGACTTGCCTAGCTAAATATAGGTTAAATCAGAATATGATCATTGGTCTATGTCTCAGGTCTTGAAGAATGTCACTAACTTCTCATATTGACCTCTAAACGTTAATTATATAGTTTAATCAGTGGTATTAGAACTCAGATGATACAATATGTAAGTATGTCTATGTAAATTATCACAATGTTTATGTATTTTCTAATATATTTCTAATATATACTCCCATCTCAGACACACACCCACACCCAAGACAAACCAGAGATAGTGCCTAAACACTCATAGACTGCAGCAACAGTTGTTTTAGTCAGACTCTGTAGCTTTAGGAGAAAGACCCAGGCTGAGGCTCTGTAATTTGCAGTCTGGTCTGAGCCTATTTCATTGTGTGTCGTTAGGCGCTGCTGTTCAACAGTATGGAAGTCTATTAGGTGAGGCAGAAATTGTAATGATGGACACTGAATTCTGGGAATCAGCTGCTCAATATAGGCCCCTTAATTGCTTAGCAACAGTGTTTCAGGCCTCTCATTTGAGATCAAGAGTTTACTGGACTGGAGACTCCGCTTTGGAGAAATAGAGCTTGTGCCATTAGATAAGACACGCTAGAAATGGGCTCTATATCTGCTTCCTCTGTGCCCTCCTCTTCCCCCCCGTCTCTATCTCTCTCTCCCTCATGCTCTCTCTCTCCAGACCCACTGAACCACCCCCTCCACCCTCCCTCCCTCCCTCCCTCTCTCCCCGAACCCTTCCCCACCAGGATGATTATGTTACCTTTCACATGGCTGATGTATTCAGTTCACTAGATTATTTTCTGTCATCTCAGTTAATTGAATTCTGTCCATCACATTTGGATGTTGTTGCATTTGCATAAAGGCTAGAGTGGTGAAGAGTGTCAAACTTCAATTTAGACAATGTCACTCAAAATAAGTATACCGGGCTCTCTCTGGAGGTGGGTATTTCCGGATTTTGCCAGATTTTAAATATATGTATTCTTGGGATGTGGGGCTCTCATATACATGTAAATATAAATATGAAAATAACCGGATGGCTCTCTGATATTGGGTCCATGACTATGTGTGTGTGTGTGTGTGTTTGTGTGTATGTGTGTGTGTGTGTGTGTGTGTGCGCGCGCGTGCACGTGCATGAGCGTACATAAATTGCGTGCGTGTATGTCTATGTAGAGTGTGCGTGCGTGTATGTGTATGTAGAGTGTGCTGGCGTGGGTTGTTAGTGTGTGTGTGTGGTCATGGGGTCTGTTTTGGTTGCCCTCATGGCCGGTGTGTGACACAGACAGTGTGTGGGCTTCACTACTCCCTATTGAAGCTGATGTCTCTCAATAGGTGCTTCCTCCTACTCCCATACTCACTGTCAAGTACTTCTAACCTCCAAACTACAAGTGCCGTATGAAAACAGTGCACAGGGCCATGGTGGGAGGGGAAGTCGAAGGACCTACCACAATCCCATGTGTTAAAACACACACACACACACACACACACACTCCTCCATTGAGTTTTAAAGCAGTCTCTCCTCGGCGGGCAATCTGTTAAATCGCTGCGACTGACAGAGGGAGACGAGGCATAATAACATGTCACACAATGAAACATAGGAGAGAGAGGGGGGCAACTGTTCCTCCCTGTCAGCCAAGAAGACCTGGGCCAATTCAGATTTAATAAGTGTACCGGAATATCCAATTATGTTTGCTTTTGAAAATTGATTCATATGTCTTTAGTGCCAATTTTCATATTAGCCTCTTTCAAATAAACATCTATTAGGTTTATGTATCCCATCCTGTTTGGCACTGCAGCACAGCCCCAGCTAAAATAAGTCTGTGTCAGTTAGTCAATAAAGAGGAGCCCGAGACGACGGACAGATTAGAGTGCTTATCTCTTTTCATCAACTCTGAATGCGGACTGAATTGAAGGTCAATATCTGACGATTCTCCAGAGCTGAGCAGGTGTCTGAGAGTATGGATTTGCTGCGCTCACAGCGCCACTGGCCCTCTTTGTGGGCTCGCCAAGGCCATACTTTACACGGTGTTCCAGTCTCTTTCTCAACCCTCCTCTCCTCCATCCTTTCCTCTCTTTCTCCTCCTCCACCCCCATGTTCTCTCCATTCTGAGACTACAGACATGTCATCCTTCCAGACAGTAGCCTCATGGTGTGAATTATCTGTGGAGGCTTAGGAAATGATGTTGTCTATTGAGAGGCCCAGAAAGGTATTCTGTTTGTATTACTCACAATAAAATGAAAGACAACAGCGAGCTGGTATCGACTGAAAGCCTGCCATCATTTCACGTGAGTGCTCTGAGGCTCTGAGACGAGATGGGAGAAAAAATCCTAGTCTGGTTCTAAATTAAAGAGAACAAATACGAGGACATAAGTACAGAAGCCAAGAATCCCTCTTTCAATGGGCCATCTGTTTACAGACGTTCTCAAGGTTGTTTATTATTGATTATATCTCTTTCTCCAAAACCCACGCCTCAGATAAAGAGCTGCAACAGAGTTTCAAACTTATCAGGCTGAATATTTGTGTGTGTTTGTTTCTTTATCCAATTTCCTTTTTTTAATAGAACCAAATGTAAAGGTTGTGTGGAATGGGAGTGGACCAGAGGCAGCAGCTAATGGCCCGTAGAATACAAACGGGCTGGGAACAGGGCAGCTGTCTTCTCCTCCAGGCAAACTGACACACTGTTTGTGTTTCAGCTTAGAGCCCAGTTCAAACTCCAAAACCACACCAAACAGTGGATAAAACAACATTCCCTCTCGAGTGGTGCCACACGCGAGCCAGACGAGCGTGGTGTGTGTGTGTGTGTGTGTGTGTGTGTGTGTGTGTGTGTGTGTGTGTAGGGCAGAGGCTGGGTGTGGATAGCCATGGGCTGAAGGCAGCGAGGTGCTCGTATGGAGGGCCTTGTCCAGTCTGTCAGAGGGCCCTCTCGGCTACTCTCCTCTCACACAATGCCTGTGTGAAGGGGCTCACTCAAACAGGAGTCTGGATGCTGCTAAGCTGTTAGGCAGGAGCAGCAGTCTGCTGCAGCCCTTCCAGGTGTAGAGCTATCTCAGACCACTCCTCAGGCCAGCCAGCCTTACTCCTACCCCCAGGGAAGGCCACATCCGACTTTATCTGATCACACAGGCCGGTGTCCATCAATATGTATCGATGTAGCTACAGAAACAGGCTCTCGTAGGAAGTTAAAAAAAGGTCACAAAATCTATAGTGTTTATATATGCTGGCTATCAAAATTCTGTTCAAATTAAATTAAATATTTAGTAGTATTTGGTAGTATTTACTAATGAAGATGAAGTGATCTTGACCGCTGTCACAATAAAATGATTGAAACAGTCACACAGCTTCTTTCCTGAATTTTGAAATCTACAACCTGGCTGGGTGAAAAATGTTGATATATTTTCACTGAATAAATGAAAAAAAAAAAGATATTGCCCGCTGAGTATATCTTTGAATGGAGCACTTTATTTGTGTACGCATCTGTAACGTTATTGTGTCCATTTTTATTCATGCCCGTGAAGTTGTGAGCTCACCCTAAAGCTTTTATTTACGTGGTAGTCTTTCTCCTGCGCTACAGGAGTGCCTGGCGAGCTGCAGATAGGTCCTTTCAGAACCTTACAATGGCCTGCTTCAGCAGCTTTTTGTTGCCGTAACGACCTCTTTCTTCTTAACATTCCAAATGGCTTTGGTTCAAACCTGAAGGCCTTGATGGACAAGGTTCTATGGAATCAATCAACTGCTTCCCGCAGAAGATTTTAACATACTTTAATGTTGGGCTTGTCTAGTTGTCCTTTTGATATATAAACCTCGCGCGACAAACGTCTAAGATCCAAGTTTCTATTCTATTTTCACTCTTTGTGCAAAGTGGATTTTAGAGAGGCCTCAATGTGGGTGAAAATATAGCAGCGACACAGGGGCTATGCTGAAAGCTATTGTCATCTGTGGTCATCTTGTTGGGGGCAGTATGTACGTATTTATAATTCTTGAAATAATTGAAATATACCCATATAAATTTTTTGTATATTACTTATGCTAGTCAAGACATGTAATTCCTGAAAATAAAAATATATTGTATTTCCTCAAGGCATTATATAAGCAAGGCAAACATTTTATTCTTATGTTAGTGGTTTTGAAAAATAATCAAAGGACTGAGATCTGCACTAAAGAAATGAGATGCAACAATGTTGCCAAAATATTTGTTCATGAATATTCAATTGTTTATTAACGAATGTATAAAAAGATGACAAATACACCTGCGATTTATTTTGTCCCGTTTGTGGCAGTGACTGTTGTAAGAGAAACAAGACAGCTACTCCACAATACTGCACGCTAGATGTGCAAAGAATCTCTACGACCTCTCCCTCCTTTCGTAAAACAGCAACATCTGCTTTGAGTTTTTATAGCCAACAACATATGTCCCGTCTTTAGTGACAAAGCTGACCACAGCTCTCACGCTGTTCCCTTTCCCTAGTCCAAACACACAACTTTAGATAGCTGTCAGCCTTTATTGTACTGTCTTCTGTCACCGCAGATAAGGCAAGTTAAAGTTTAATGAAATGAGGCCCGCCTTTCATAATTTGTCACAGGCTGTGAGGTAGAAGCCCCCTGCTATGTAAACATGGAGTCCAGTGTTAACAGTCATTAGTTCTAAATGACGGCACATGGACGGTGCAGCAGAAATGTCATGCTGCAGCCATTTTTCTGTTGCTCCCACAGGACCCACAGACACTGTACTGTAGACACCAAGCGAGATGGGGTGGACATGAACAACATCTAAAAGCACGTGATGTTCTTTAACAGTTTTGTGGCAAATCATAATTATTGTACAGCTAGATAAAATGAATCAAAATGCAGGGAGCCCTCTCACTTTACTTCCTTGGTGTTATATTAGTATGCAGTATTCAGGATTAGCTTGCCTGCTAAGATTTGGTGGTGAAGAAATAGACCATCCATCACTGAATGAGGTGTGATGATAACTGTGAGAGCTGGGTTCTGCAGTCAATGACCCACCTGTCCCTTTGGGGAGGGGAGAGGTTGGATACAGCAGCCTATACTGCTTCAGCCTGAGGGGAGAGGATGACATTCACACTCTCTCAGTCACAAGGGCCACAGCACTACTTATACACACCGTGTCATAACCGGCCTGTCATCGGGCTGGGCTATGACTGGCTATAGTGCCTGCAGCTGCAGTGGTCAAGAAGCTCCACTAAACATCTACTGAACCCTCCATACTGTTTGACTGATGGGTCCTACCACCAACTCCCCTCGGCTCAGTGTAGCAGGGGATAAGAGGAGATCCGTATCTCTGACCATCCTTACTGGAGCAGTGTCTCAAGGAAGAACAACACAGTAGCCTGCTAGGAACTCTTTGCTTCGTGTGTGAGGGAGTAGCATCCTGTATTGTTTTGGTGCAACCCTCGCCATGGTTTTGATAGGGGATTCCATCAAGAGCAACTCACCATGCTATCAGAAATTCAAGTAGATAGAGATTGTGATGAATCAGACGTGTTCTATAGATCACTTAACAAAAGCAGAACGCTGCATATGGTTTCATGACAAGATATTAGGGAAGGGTCCATCTCTCTTCAGTGGTTTGTTCTGCGCTAGTCTAAACTCTGGGAAGCAGCTCATTCTAGCACTTCAATTTGTAGCTTCATTTTAGCAAAGTCTGCAGTCTAGCTGAGAACACCAGTCTGCAGTCGAGCTGAGAACACCAGTCTGCAGTCGAGCTGAGAACACCAGTCTGCAGTCTAGCTGAGAACACCAGTCTGCAGTCTAGCTGAGAACACCAGTCTGCAGTCTAGCTGAGGACACCAGTCTGCAGTCTAGCTGAGAACACCAGTCTGTCACGTTCTGACCTTTATTTCCTTTGTTTTGTCATTATTTAGTATGGTCAGGGCGTGAGTTGGGGTGGGCAGTCTATGTTTGTTTTTCTATGATTTTGGTATTTCTATGTTTCGGCCTATGGTTCTCAATCAGAGGCAGGTGTCATTAGTTGTCTGTGATTGAGAATCATACTTAGGTAGCCAGGGTTTCACTGTGTGTTTGTGGGTGATTGTTCCTGTCTCTGTGTTTGCACCAGATAGGGCTGTTTTTTTCTTCTTCACATTTCTTGTTTTGTTAGTTTATTCATGTATAGTGTCTTTATAAATTAAACATGAATAACCACCACGCTGCGTTTTGGTCCGCCTCTCCTTTAAGTAAAGAAAACCGTTACACAGTCTGCAGTCTAGCTGAGAACACCCGTTGTAACGGTTTTCTTCCTGGGAAGGAGAGGAGGACCAAAATGCAGCGTGGTTATTTATAAACATCTTTAATGAAAGATGAAAACGTGAACACTATACAAAATAAGAAAACGTGGAAAAACCGAAACAGTCCTAACTGGTGCAAAACACAGAGACAGGAACAATCACCCACAACATACCTAAAGAATATGGCTGCCTAAATATGGTTCCCAATCAGAGACAACGATAAACACCTGCCTCTGATTGAGAACCACTCTAGGCAACCATAGACTTACCTAGAACACTCAACTGAACACAACCCCATAGACTACAAAACCTCTAGACAAAACAAGACACATAAATCACCCATGTCACACCCTGGCCTAACCAACATAATAAAGAAAACACAGAATACTAAGGCCAGGGCGTGACACCCGTCTGCAGTCGAGCTGAGAACACCAGTCTGCAGTCGAGCTGAGAACACCAGTCTGCAGTCGAGCTGAGAACACCAGTCTGCAGTCTAGCTGAGAACACCAGTCTGCGGTCTAGCTGAGAACACCAGTCTGCGGTCGAGCTGAGAACACCAGTCTGCAGTCTAGCTGAGAACACCAGTCTGCGGTCGAGCTGAGAACACCAGTCTGCAGTCTAGCTGAGAACACCAGTCTGCAGTCTAGCTGAGAACACCAGTCTGCCGTCTAGCTGAGAACACCAGTCTGCGGTCCAGCTGAGAACACCAGTCTGCGGTCCAGCTGAGAACACCAGTCTGCACACCCAGCAGATACACACACATTGCAGCCATTGATGTCTTAATACTGAGAGGATCTAATTTTGCTGATCCTCTGACACTTATCCTTTAGGTAAACTCAAGCCCTTCTGTCTCTGTGTCCCTATGGCCCCCTTGCCAACAAACACAACACTGGCAGCTTTTTGAACACCCGCTTCACTGCCAGTGAAGGTCTGAGCTAACTTCCTACAATTCTACACATTTTGCCATGGGGCAAAGAAAAAAATCTGCAGTTTTATAGCTAATCTCATGCTATTATACTGGCTGCTCCATGCTGACTGGCAGCTCTGGCTCCTTGCAGACTGGCGGCTCTGGCGGCATTTTGCAATGAGGCTGAGAGAATTTAGCATTTTTTAAAGCTAATTTCCTGCAAATCTACACATTTTGCCATTAGGCCGAGAGAAAAGTGGGCCCCCACGCCTCGCAGGGGCTGCAGGGTTGTGTGGCACGCCGGTGTTCAGCGCTGAAAAGACACTCAGAGATGTTTGATGCCTCTGTCTTTTCACTGTGGTAGAACAGATTGATATTGTGAATAATAGCCATTTTCAGCAATACAGAAACAGAAAACAGAACTCACAGACAGACACTGTAGACACACACAAGCACATACACACACACACTTTCCAAAAACAGACACACTGACAAAGACACGCACATACACCCTGCCTGTGTGTGTGGTGTGTGTGTGTTTGCGTGTGGCTGCGGCTGTCTGGACTGGCCCTGGCTGGCTGTAATCAGTAGCTCTGTGACAGGAGGGGAGGGAGGCTGGCGGGAGGGACAGAGGGACAAGAGTGATAACAGATTGGCGACTCTGATAAACTCTCCTCTAATGGCTCTGCCTGTCCTTCTCCCTTTTTTTCACCAGCACCTATTTAGTGGAGTCTTTCACCGGCGGGGGATTAGCAACCGGGATAAGGGGAGGTAAACACTAGCAGCTTCTCTGAGCAGGAAACGGAGAGAGAGAGCGAGAGGTAGAGGAAGATAGAGAGAGAGAGGAGAGGGAGGGGGAGAGAGATGAGGAGAAAAGAGGAGAGAAAGGAAGGAGACTGAGAGAAAATTCAAGGAGTGGCACTTACAATACCCATCCATCCTTTTTTAGTCTATTCCCCTTCTCTTCAAATGTTCATTTAGCTTTCTGGCCTCTCACCAGTGCAATACTCTAGTAGTGATGATGGGTTCCTATACTCTCTTCACTACACAGTAGTGATGATGGGTTCCTATACTCTCTTCACTACACAGTAGTGATGATGGGTTCCTATACTCTCTTTACTACACAGTAGTGATGATGGGTTCCTATACTCTCTTTACTACACAGTAGTGATGATGGGTTCCTATACTCTCTTTACTACAAAGTAGTGATGATGGGTTACTATACTCTCTTTACTACACGGTAGTGATGATGGGTTCCTATTCTCTCTTTACTACATGGTAGTGATGATGGGTTCCTATACTCTCTTTACTACATGGTAGTGATGATGGGTTCCTATACTCTCTTTACTACATAGTAGTGATGATGGGTTCCTATACTCTCTTTACTATGTAGGATGATGGGTTCCTAAACTCTCTTTACTACATGGTAGTTATGATGGGTTCCTATACTCTACTACATTGTAGTGATGATGGGTTCCTAACTTTAAAACACAGTAGTGATGATGGCCTAACAATATAACTACATTGTAGAATATGGGTGCCTATACTCTCTTTACTACATAGTAGTGATGATGGGTTCCTATACTCTCTTTACTACATGGTAGTGATGATGGGTTCCTATACTCTCTTCACTACACTGTAGTTATGATGGGTTCCTATACTCTCTTTACTACATTGTAGTGATGATGGGTTCCTATACTCTCTTTACTACATTGTAGTGATGATGAAAACCTATACTCTCTTTACTACATTGTAGTGATGATGGGTTCCTATAGTCTCTTTACTACACAGTAGTGATGATGGAGTTCCGATACACCTTTACTATCTGTAGTGATGATACTCTCTTTACTACATGGTAGTGATGATGGGTTCCAGTACTCGGTCTTTACTATACGGTAGTGATGATGGGTTCCTATACTCTCTTTACTACATGGTAGTTATGATGGGTTCCTAAACTCTCTTTACTACATTGTAGTGATGATGTTCAAACTATACACTGGCTTTACTACACAGTAGTGATGATGGGTTCTATACTCTCTTTACACATTGTAGTGATGATCTGCAGTTCCTATACTCTCTTTACTACACAGTAGTGATGATGGGCATTTTTTATACTCTCTTTACTACATTGTAGTGATGATGGGTTCAGAGATGTTTGATGCCTCTGTCTTTTCACTGTGGTAGAACTATACATTTTTCTCACAGACAGACTACTACACAGTAGTGATGATGGGTTCCTATACTCTCTTTACTACATGTGTCACGAATCCCGTTTCCTGAGTCTGTTTTTTGCCTGTGTTCTGTTCTGGAATGTTTTTTCCGGCGTCCTGGAACGCACCCTGTCTGGTTGCCGGCAATGTAGCCAGTTGGGAGTTCTGATTACCCGCACCTGTATCCCATCAGCTATCTGCACACCTGGTCCTGATCATCATCTCTCCTCTTCATAAGCCCGGACCTGACATCCATTCCCTGCCGGATCGTTAGCCATGAACAGTATGTCGTGCCATAGTATCAGCCTCAAGTTGGATAGAATTTGTTTTGTTGTTTTTTACGTATTGCTTGCCTTAAACTTACCTCCGTTTGTTCTGTCTTCAGTTACTCACCCGGATCATTTACCCCATTCCCGCCTGGTCGTCGGAGAATTCCGCTACCCCATTGGATCCACCTATTTACTCCCATCAACTCACCACCGCTTCCCGCTACGCCACCTGGATATATCTACCCATTCACATTCACTTGTAAATAAATACTCACCTTCTTCCTACTCTCCTTGTCCTGGTCTGCTTCTGGGTTCGATTTTGAAAGAACGTGACAACATGGTAGTGATGATGGGTTCCTATACTCTCTTTACTACACAGTAGTGATGATGGGTTCCTATACTCTCTTTACTACATGGTAGTGATGATGGGTTCCTATACTCTCTTTACTATACGGTAGTGATGATGGGTTCCTATACTGTCTTTACTACATGGTAGTGATGATGGGTTCCTATACTCTCTTTACTACACAGTAGTGATGATGGGTTCCTATACTCTCTTTACTACATTGTAGTGATGATGGGTTCCTATACTGTCTTTACTATACGGTAGTGATGATGGGTTCCTATACTCTCTTTACTATACGGTAGTGATGATGGGTTCCTATACTCTCTTTACTACATGGTAGTGATGATGGGTTCCTATACTCTCTTTACTATACGGTAGTGATGATGGGTTCCTATACTCTCTTTACTATACGGTAGTGATGATGGGTTCCTATACTCTCTTTACTACATGGTAGTGATGATGGGTTCCTATACTCTCTTTACTACATTGTAGTGATGATGGGTTCCTATACTCTCTTTACTACATGGTAGTGATGATGGGTTCCTATACTCTCTTTACTACATTGTAGTGATGATGGGTTCCTATACTCTCTTTACTACATGGTAGTGATGATGGGTTCCTATACTCTCTTTACTACATGGTGTAGTGATGATGGGTTCCTATACTCTCTTTACTACATGGTAGTGATGATGGGTTCCTATACTCTCTTTACTACATGGTAGTGATGATGGGTTCCTATACTCTCTTTACTACATTGTAGTGATGATGGGTTCCTATACTCTCTTTACTACATGGTAGTGATGATGGGTTCCTATACTCTCTTTACAGTAGTGATGATGGGTTCTCTTTACTACATTGTAGTGATGATGGGTTCCTATACTCTCTTTACTACATGGTAGTGATGATGGGTTCCTATACTCTCTTTACTATACGGTAGTGATGATGGGTTCCTATACTCTCTTTACTACACAGTAGTGATGATGGGTTCCTATACTCTCTTTACTACATTGTAGTGATGATGGGTTCCTATACTCTCTTTACTATACGGTAGTGATGATGGGTTCCTATACTCTCTTTACTACACAGTAGTGATGATGGGTTCCTATACTCTCTTTACTACATGGTAGTGATGATGGGTTCCTATACTCTCTTTACTATACGGTAGTGATGATGGGTTCCTATACTCTCTTTACTATACGGTAGTGATGATGGGTTCCTATACTCTCTTTACTATACATGGTAGTGATGATGGGTTCCTATACTCTCTTTACTACACGGTAGTGATGATGGGTTCCTATACTCTCTTTACTACATGGTAGTGATGATGGGTTCCTATACTCTCTTTACTACATGGTAGTGATGATGGGTTCCTATTCTCTTTACTACATGGTAGTGATGATGGGTTCCTATACTTTACTACATGGTAGTGATGATGGGTTCCTATACTCTCTTTACTACATTGTAGTGATGATGGGTTCCTATACTTCTTTACTACATGGTAGTGATGATGGGTTCCTATACTCTCTTTACTACATGGTAGTGATGATGGGTTCCTATACTCTCTTTACTACATGGTAGTGATGATGGGTTTACTTTACATGGTAGTGATGATGGGTTCCTATACTCTCTTTACTACATGGTAGTGATGATGGGTTCCTATACTCTCTTTACTACATGGTAGTGATGATGGGTTCCTATACTCTCTTTACTATACTTTATGGTAGTGATGATGGGTTCCTATACTCTCTTTACTACATGGTAGTGATGATGGGTTCCTATATCTTTACTACACGGTAGTGATGATGGGTTCCTATACTCTCTTTACTACATGGTAGTGATGATGGGTTCCTATACTCTCTTTACTACATTGTAGTGATGATGGGTTCCTATACTCTCTTTACTACACGGTAGTGATGATGGGTTCTTTACTACTAGTGATGATGGGTTCTATACTCTCTTTACTACAGTAGTGATGATGGGTTCCTATACTCTCTTTACTACATGTAGTGATGATGGGTTCCTATACTCTCTTTACTACATGGTAGTGATGATGGGTTCCTATCCATGGTAGTGATGATGGGTTCTCTTTACTACATGGTAGTGATGATGGGTTCCTATACTCTCTTTACTACATGGTAGTGATGATGGGTTCCTATACTCTCTTTACTATGGTAGTGATGATGGGTTCCTATACTCTCTTTACTACATGGTAGTGATGATGGGTTCCTATACTCTCTTTACTACAGTAGTGATGATGGGTTCCTATACTCTTTACTACTTTACTACATGGTAGTGATGATGGGTTCCTATACTCTCTTTACTACATGGTAGTGATGATGGGTTCCTATACTCTCTTTACTACACAGTAGTGATGATGGGTTCCTATACTCTCTTTACTACATGGTAGTGATGATGGGTTCCTATACTCTCTTTACTACATGGTAGTGATGATGGGTCCCTATACTCTCTTTACTACATGGTAGTGATGATGGGTTCCTATACTCTCTTTACTACAATGTAGTGATGATGGGTTCCTATACTCTCTTTACTACATGGTAGTGATGATGGGTTCCTATACTCTCTTTACTACATGGTAGTGATGATGGGTTCCTATACTCTCTTTACTACATGGTAGTGATGATGGGTTCTTTACTACATGATAGTGATGATGGGTTCCTATACTCTTTACTACATGGTAGTGATGATGGGTTCTCTTTACTACATGGTAGTGATGATGGGTTCCTATACTCTCTTTACTACACAGTAGTGATGATGGGTTCCTATACTCTCTTTACTACATGGTAGTGATGATGGGTTCCTATACTCTCTTTACTACATGGTAGTGATGATGGGTTCCTATACTCTCTTTACTACATGGTAGTGATGATGGGTTCCTATACTCTCTTTACTACATGGTAGTGATGATGGGTTCCTATACTCTCTTTACTACACGGTAGTGATGATGGGTTCCTATACTCTCTTTACTACACAGTAGTGATGATGGGTTCCTATACTCTCTTTACTACATGGTAGTGATGGGTTCAAGTGCTGGGTTGCAGTTGGTGTCAAACACGGTCTAATTCTGTGTGGTTAGCGGCGAGCCGGGTGAGGGTTGACACATGACACACAGGACAGTGTAAACATGGATTAGGTAGATGTGTCAATCTCAGCATGGCAGGCTGACTGACAGACAGACACGCAGGCAGGCAGCTCTCTCTGATGCTGTCAACGTCATGGGGAACAGAGGCTACGGTTTTCTTTGCACTATTTCAGCTTGGTACAATGGCCCTGTGTGAAAATAAATATACAATATGCATAAATATTGGATTACACACGTCCTAATGTGTTGTAATTGACTTATTCACAGATAATTAGCCTAATTAATTTATAGTTAACTATCTTAACAAACTGCAAAAATGATCCAGTATATCGTCAGTGTCATTGCCGTATTTCCCCCACTGCTAAATCTTTGCTGCAAATCCCCAAAATATGAAAAATAGATAAATACATATAACTGGGGAGAAAATTAGGAGGGTAAAATGTTTTTACTGTGAACTTAAATGACTCAAACCAGATATAAGATCATATTTGAGAACTAACAATCACCAATATATAAACTGACAGGGAGAATCTAAAAATTCTCCCTGGGGCCCTGATTGATGTGTTATAATGTTTGTGTCACTTAGATAGCATAAGAAGATGGCATAAGCCATAGTAAAATGTGTAGAATTGCAGGAAATGGGCTTTAAAACAGCAACTCTTCGCTCAACCCAATTGCAAAATGTGTAGAATTGCAGATAATGTGCTTTAAAACTGCAATTTTTTCTCTCAGTCCCATGACAAAATGTGTAGAATTGCCGGAAACTAGCTTTGAAACTGCAAAATGTTCTCTCCGTCCCATTGCAAAACATGTAGAATTGCAGGAAATTAGCTTCAAAACAGCTACATTTTCCCTGCGACCAACAGGAGGGGCTACATTGCTGGGGTCAGAGACAGCGCCTTGGCCATGCCCACAGCCACTACCCCCCCCCCCATGCTAGCTTCTCGGGAAAAGGAAAACACTGTGTCATAGTCAGTTGCACTGTGGATTATGTGGGTTACTGTAAACAATCATGGGGAGCCAGCAATGCTGCAGTCAGATATCTAAACATTGTATGAAATAACAGGGGTTGTGAAGGGGCACTTATTTTCAGGGGCATCTTTGTCAATAAGGTTGCTTGACTACATATGAGACCAAGACAATTTAAGTGTGCTGAGGGCCGGAGAGCAGCATCACTCAGCCTACGCTACAGTGTCAAGTGCTGCAAACAATATGCACTCACTGGAAGCACAGCTCGACTCATGAGACGACATGTTCCGATGATCGTGGCAGTGCCATTTTACAATAGCCCATGTGACAGACCTATACACAGTGTACCTCAGTTCCTTCATCTTAGCATCTCAAAACGACTTGTTTTCGATAGCGAACAAGTTAGTGGTAAATAATTCTCTCCTCCGATCCCTTCCCATTATTCATCTGTCAAGCGTACAGAAATGTATGGCCACGCTGAAGGCTTAACTAATCCAACAAATGCAGCAACAAGCCCAATCTGAGAGAAATCTGTCTCAAGATCCATCTCAAAGCACTGGAGGAAGACTGGAGACACACCAATGTAATCACTGCAAAGCAGCCATGAACTGTGAAGTCCTACCCTTTCAATCAAACAGCTGAGCCTGGTGGGAAGGATGGGGCTACAGTCCGGTGGCATGGTTGTGCTGATAGAAAGTAGACTTCCCCAATGAGAAAGACAGACAAGACAGAAACGTGAGTTTGTCTACAAATACAGTAAAACAAGTCTTTTGTCAACTAAACAATCGTAAAAGAGATACATCTGTAAAGTATTATCAATAAACTATTCCACAGCATATCATACCCGTAACACACTGAACAAAGAGTTAAAGTCGAGTGAAAATCTCACTTTTTCATATTCTGTTACCTCATACCCAAATAATGTTTTTGACTCCTATACTCGGATTTGTGTTCAAAGCATAAATCAGAGAAAAAACACACAAAAATCCCGTATCAAACTTGTATCTCAAAGAAGAACATTTAAAAAATGCTTGCTATTTCCTCTTAGAGGGTGATGTCATGAGCTGTCCAATCAGCAGTCTACTTGCATGAATATTTTAATGACCGGTATACGCCCACACCATTCTGTTGTTGGGGTACGCCCACACCATTCCAACAGAAAAACTGCTTTTTAATATACTTAATTAAAACATTTGCGAAGGAAAACATTTTAACTCATATTGCAATTAATTATAGGTCATATTTCATAGAAATCGGGAAACACTGGACATTTACTTTAAAGAGCAATTAGCTATGAAAGATCCCACCAAACTAGTAAGCAAGCTAAACATGTTATACTGGCCAAATTCCCAATCTGTCTCATTTAATTAAGCCATTTAATCATGCACCAGGCTAATTGCATAATTAAATCACTGCCTCCTGGGTGCTGCTGATGTGTTTTGGGCAATCTGGCGCTACAATACCAGTCATCAACACTGTGCTTGGCTGATAATGGTAATGGAATGGCCAGTGGAACTTACCATGGACAACTTTCCTGGTAAACACATATTATTGTCAACATGTCTATCATAATTAGCTGTGATGCTGTAGTTGTAGTCGAGATATCCTACTGTAAATGCCATCATGTATTAATTGACTTTAATTACCTCATGTGAACAAAAATATATATTATGCATGTTAATCATGACAATCAACAGAAATGGACAGATCAGAAAAGGCATGTTCCTTGTTATTCAGTATAACCTTTTTAAATACAGTGTACATTGGTTATGGGGACATAAATTATATTGTGCCCTCACAAATGCAATATACTGCGCACAGTGGTGCATTGGAGGGTATAAGCAGGTCCTGAATATGCCATATACCCACTTATTTTTCCATGGGCATTGCATATATTCACTTTTTAATCCCCACTAATACGTACCAAAGTAGTGCAGTGGAGGTATACTCAGTTTCAATGAATGAGACTGATGGAACAGATGACAATGTTTAGCTTAAAATGTTGATAAACTATTATTTATTCACATTTTAGGCGCATCAGGGTACAGACGGAGGTAGGCCTTTGTGTGAATGTCCCAAAATGCAATTTGCGCAAAAACACCATTCTAAAATCAACAGAGAAGGAAATATCTGTTAGAAATGTTGAAAGACCAGCGATTTAAATATGCAACAACTATCATGGGTTGCTAATATGATTTGGCTGTTAGACAATGAAAGAAAGTTGAAAAAAAAACAATAGAACAAGAGAAAGCCTATGAGTGAGTCTTTATAAAAAATAATTGCCTCCACATTTCTATGGTGGGATTTTGGCTATAGGCTACTTTCAAGTAAAGTAAGACATGCCTCATAATATGAAGTAAAACATCTCGGTTTCAAACAATTAAGGAATATAAAAACTATAGCCATGCTAATGATAGGCCTAACCATATTCTGGTAGATGGGAAGGCTTTCCCAAAAACCTTCTCTATTAAATGTTAACTACAGTAGATGCGAGGTAGCCTACCTGTCAGAATGATATCATGATTATTTGCATCAATCCAGTAGCCTAGACATTTTTTTGCAAACTCCAACTCATGTGCTACAGAAACACCGCTAACCAAACAACAGTCCTAGGTGCTTGCACAGTTGAGTTAAAGGGTAAGTACAGACAAAAATCTAAATTGCTTGACTTTTTCCTAGACCTCAAAAGTGATCTCCTGATGTGGTTTAAGCAATTTTGTTGTTTTTCTGCAACAAAAAAAAGTGTGACTTTTGAGAGTGAAAACCAGAAAAAATGAGAAAAAATCTGAAACCTGTGAATTGTTTACATGCATCTGTTTCAATGGTAGGCCTACTATTAGCCTACTTGCACAGTACAGCTTGGGTTTGTCTGACTGTGAAAGAACAATATGGGATTCATAATTTTAGATAATTCAGAGAATTTTTCACACAGGGCGCATTTCTTTCGCAGGGTGGGGCATTTGGACATTTTTCAGTGATAATTATAGTATACCCACTTCTAAAGCCACTACTGATTGTACAGTTCACAGACAGACAATAAAAAATGTCCTACTTCATAAGTAAGATTAAATGTTTGTTCTTTATAATGTTCAAGTGGACTTGGCCTGCCCGGCAAGTGTGCTATATCCTAGTCAACTTCAATAGTTTATTTTGTGGTTTGGGATATGTGGGTGTTACTGAATATATTCTTCAGACAGACAATGCAGACAATCAATTTGAAGTTTAGACCACAGTAGTGAGTGGGTTACAATATGCAGGAAGGACGGATGTACTGTATACTGTAGTGGTTTACAGATTGCTCGCTCAATTGCACTCTATCAAGCTAAAGTTTATACAAGACATATATTGGATTATTTCACTCAATCAAAAGCCCTTCAAAATAACCACTTGAATTACTGTACACAACAAAAAATGATGTCTCACTCCTACACTACAACAAATTACAGTTGATTCAAGAAACACACATTGCATAAAAACAAACTGAATGTAAAATAAATAAAAAATAATATTGAATATGGAAGTTCCACAATAACAAAGTCTATACCTCAGATCCAGACATAGCAACAAGCTGTAACCAACCCCTTCCATTTAGCACAATTGTGGTCATCCGGCTTGAGTATCGCCCAGCACAAACACCTTGTGTTGTGGTCCTATGTGTCTCGGCACGAGGCAGGGCCGCTCCAGCCAAGTGTTTCAATTCCTGAAGAGCCTCCTGAAGAAATTAGTATGTAATGACCACACTCCGCAAGAAGAAAGGCCCATTATGGCTTCCACACACTGTACTTGGCTTTCATTTGCAAGCTAAATGGATGCAAAAGAAGGTCAGAGTTCACTAGCCATTCAAGTATTTGGCTTTAACAGGCTCCAGCACTCTTTAATTCAAGCAGAATGACAAGTATGGATAATCGCACTAGATAATACTCATCAAAACCAGCAGTGCTGCCATTCATTGGTACCCCCTCCACACACACGCACACACACACACACACACACACACACACACACACACACACACACACACACACACACACACACACACACACACACACACACACACACATGCACACACACACACACACACACACACACACACACACACACACACACACACACACACACACACACACACACACACACACACACACACACACACACACACACACACACACACTGTCTCCCCCTTCCACAAAATGGCTGGTGAGGCATAATGACAAAATATAAAATACATTATGCCTTTTAATTTGTAATTTTCTGGCTTTTGTGGCTGCAATCTGGTTTTGGTGTATTATTGCACACTGTATTATTTTGATGCAAATTATCCCCAGCTATACTCAACTAGTTCTAATTTCACATTGGTTTATCAGGGTACAGAAAACAGCGACAGAGAGGAAAACTGCAGCTCTAATGAATTTAAAACGGAACATTAAATATGCAATGGTTACAAATGCATGAAGACTAGTAATGCTCACAGGTTTGGATGTGCGAGGAAATGATGGTCTGCCGCATATTATGGAGACAAAGAGGCTTCACCCAGATGACACTGTGTGGCCCATTTGTAAAGAATTGCAGTTAGAGAGAAATGTCTCTTTGTGGGCACATAATAACCAAGGAGTGAATGGTTTATTTAGATACATGAGGGTGCACGGCCAAAACTGCTAATACGAGGCCCCAAGGGTGTTCATTTCATGTAATATATGCACAGGCTAATTTATTACTCTGTGACTAATTTCCATTTCTTGTGCTTGGAGTTGCCTCACTAATTATGGGATTTTTTTGGGGGGGACCATTTTTTCCCCTATTTCATAATTACTCTTCCACATTCAGGAGAAGCATTGGTGCAAATGAGATGGGCCTCGCTATTTGGCATTCACAGACCCCCACACCCAGGTGAGCCCAAACACCAGACAGGGGCCCCCGAAACCCCCATTCCTGAACCCCCCCTTCCTTCCCGTTCCCCAAAAGCACCCACCCTCCCAATCAGCACCCGTGGCATCTTGGATCCATTCTACACTGGCGTCAGCCTGACCATCGCTTTCCGCTCACAAATATCAGATAGGCCGGAATGTAATTAGACTTGGGGCTTTAATTAGGAAAAGTTAACTGTCACATGAAAGCTGTCACATCTGTGATACGTACTGCTGGTTCAGTGCCTGGTCCCCAGGGGGTCTGCATCAAAAGGCCCTTCCCTGCTGAGCAGGCCCACTCTAGCATGTTCTCATGCGCCAAATCAGACCTTCCGAGTGGCTTGGGATGCGAGGGGATGGAAACGGAGGCGAAGACACACAAGTTAACAGCAAAAAAAAAAAAAAAGTAGAGGAAGAAAAAGGAGAAGGAGAAGAAGGAGGGGGAAAAGGGAGGATCAAAAAATCATTGAGCTGCTCTGCTCTTTCTTGTGTCTCGTTAAACGGGGAACACGGCCCAGACACAAAGGGATCTGAGGGAAAACAATGTCGCTTAACAAGACATCACTGGGTCATCATTAGCAATTTGTTGTGGCATAATTTCCCCTGCCCTTGCATAATAGGTGCCCAGGGATATGGTGAAAGGCGCCGGCACTTTGTATGCCTTCATTTAGCTATTTATTTACTTGGCTCATGTCACAAAAGAGATCTCTCCACCTATGGAGGTGGCCAAGATAACTCTGTTATAGCTCAGCATCACAGTCCTATTAAGAAGGGTCTCCTTTAATTGACTCCCTGGGCTCATCTTTAGTTCCAGAGTTGTCCTGATCTGAACCCACCCAATGAAAGGCTTTGATTTGAAAGAATAAAACCAGTTAATTAAGGGACTGTGATTAAAGCTTTGCAAACTAGTTTTGTCTGTCGTTATTTCAAACAGCTTTGTTATGGTGGCTGCTCCGTTTTTATGCTGCAGTATCAACTCCCGAGATGCTAAAAGAAGAATTATTGCAGTAGTAGTGGAAAATTCTAGATTTTGATGGCTGTTAGCTCCTCTCTCTCCATTTATCTCTCACCGTTTCTCTCCCTCTCTGTTTAGAGGAGAGAATGCAACAGCTGCATACTGCTATGGTTGTGTTAAATATGGTGAAACGGCTTGACGGCTATCACTGCCATTAATCACAAAAGGGGGAAAAGCCTTATAATTGAATTGCGCGTTTCCTGTTTACCCGTCCACACAGATGTTACTGACAGAGGTTTCGCACTTTCAGGCTGTTCCATCATTCCCACTTTAGTGGCCCTTTTGTGATGCTGCAGACAGGGAACTGTCATTTACATTCAATAGACAAATGTCCACCGGGAGAGGGAAGAATAGATGAACTGAACTTGTGATAACAATGCTGCTATGTGAAAAACTGTCGACGGGTATATCTAGAGAATGAAAAGGACTATCATTAAGAATGTGACAGTGACAGTTGGATACGATTACAATGACATACAGTAAGACCTCGATAATGGCGTGACTGACATTCTTTTGTCGACTTCCTCTTCTCATTCAGAGTAGCTTGTATGTGCTTATATGTGTTCCATAGTACATTGGATTTATACATGTAATGCCTTCTGAATGAACCCTTTGTTGAGGATATGACATATTTGACCTTTGGTGCCTTCTTAGTGTGTCGGTTTCACTGGTGGACGAAAACGCTGCTGCTCCACATGAACATCCATCTGATTATCCTTTTACCATCAGTGCTGTTACCTGGATGACAACGTCAGAACATCACTATCTTAATGTATTCTCCTCTCAGCCCCGCGAGACATTTACATGAATTTGTTAGGCTTAACAAAGCCCGGCTGAATCTACTCAGTCCTTCATTGTGACTGTGTTAAATGTACAGACATGCACACCCCACCGTGTCTGCGTTGACATTGCGCGGCTCTCCAGCGAGGCCAAATGGGAAGATTGTGAAATCGATTTCCACATTGTATTTCACACCCTTTCATCAGTCACAGCCCTCATGCCTGGAACATTTGCGATTTTCAAAAGCACTTAACATACGTCAGCCCCTTTGTTCAAGAAGCAAACTACTTCTGAGGAGACATCAATGCAAATAAAACCAAATAGCAGAGCGAAGAGAAACTCGAGCTGAAGAACAACCAAATTACACGTAGTTAATACGTCTTCATTACTATTTATTTTTTCTCCTGCACACCAAAGATCCCAGGCACTAATGATTTCCCGGTATTAAAGAGAACAGCCACTGCTGTCACTTTGAATATGAAACAGGGAAACAGATTATTACCGAGATTTCTTACACAACCCGCTGTGAACACCCGAATGATACTTAAAATATAATGATGTTCTTAACCACTCTCATTAACACGACGGCACAGCGCCGGAAAGAACAATGCTCTGCTTCAGGAAAGCCAAACAGGTTTCGAATTAGACCATAAAGAAAGCAGGCAATCAGTTTGAGGGAAATATTGAAGACGGAAACAAAGCGATAAGTGGTGTGGGATATGGTGTTCCCAGTCACACAGACAATGTGTACATTGCAGCCAAAACATAGTGAAAGTTTGGCTGCCCTTATCGATGGATATTCTGTAGGTGTTTTTTCACTTTTGTTTCTCTGTTGTTTTGGATTACATATCATGAAATGATGAAAGCGACAACTAAAGTGATGTTTTCTTGCTGGCCAAAACGATCCACCGACTGTTGTGATAGCCATTGTTTGTGATGTTAATATTTCAACTTTGCTGTTAAATACGTCATTTCAAATGACATACTTTTTGAAGATTGGTCTCCTAATGGATTGGTCTAATTTCAAAGCATTCTGTTCTGTCCCGAGTGAAAGTACACAAATATACCGTATACGAAAACCACATTTTGAACCTCTAACTGGAGTAATAGTGTAACATACACAGCCTGAATGTACTTTAGAGCAGGAAGCTGTCATTTGGTGATAGGCCGACATGGTGATCGGCTGCCTCAGCTTTTATTTAGACCGGCTGTGATAAGCCAGAGGCATCTTTTCAGTGGTACAAACCACTATACTACCGCTAGGTTTACAAGCCACTGAGCAAACAGTGGGAGAGTAACCCCATTCTATGTGTTCCCATTAGTCATGGCCTGTTCTGCACTGCCATCCCAGATAGAGAGGACAACTAGGGACACAGTGGAATTGTCTACTACTTTGCAAAGCCTAAACGATTCTTTGTCACAGGGGGTGTAAATAACATAGTGTTGATTGTTCTGTCAAAGATAATCTGACAGTTTGGGGAAGCAGTCATTTATCTAATGACAGCGTTTCTATGACGACAATCGATGCTTGAAGCAACCAGGGGACGGAAAAAGAACGAATCTTATTGAAAAGGCAAAAACAGTTAGTCCATCTACCCAGGAAACATTAGCTAAACACAAAACACATTGACCAGGGCATCATCTAGTGTCATCGTTATAGCCTGCATTGACGCCCTTTTAATCACACTTTGACCTCCTAAGTCTCCATTGAGCTACCGTATAGCCAATGAGCATTCTTGAGTTTCTCCGTCACAATCTACATTCAAATACTTACATTCTTTATAACATATATTTGTGATACCTGGTGTGAATAGAGGGAAGATAATGGTTTGATACTGTAATGCTGGTTCTCTTTGGAGTCTGTGTCATGGGGTTTTCCACTTGGGTGGTCTGTCTCCTCAGATCCTTCATTCAGAACCTTCATTCATGGTACATTCTGTCTACATTCACCTTTAAAATTCATCCACAGAACAAATGGCAGAATTCCTTTTTTAACAGATGAAATTGCTGTTGTGGGAGGCGGAGGAGGGTATTGCATAGTTAAATGGCTCACATAATTTTAGTACTCATCTGTAAATGGAGAGTCTTCTCTCTCATTGGACTCAAAAACGTGCAGTTAAATGCCTTCTCCACTTCTTTTTGCACCACGTGGGTCAAATGTATCTCTGCTCTGTGCTCTCAATATGGCAGAACAATGGCCAGGGTTTTTAGACCACGGAGTGCCGGGAGAGTGCAGTCTGTAGTATCCCTCCAAAGATGGCCTTGGACGCCTCCCTCATTAAAGTGTCCCATTTGATATAAATTCCTCTCCTCAATGCATAGCCTTCACCTTGGGCTAATCACTTGTCCCCCAGGAAAATGAACGGCATCAGAGAAAGGACTGTGTTTTTATGATGTCTACTGCCCTGGTAATTACATGCACTGCTATGGCTGACATGCTGAATGTTATGAATGTTGGCAAATGTATTTTGTTATGGATTATTCCTGACTGACATTAAGGGAATTGGGGAGGGGAAAGCACAATGCAGAGGTTTGGACAACAGTGCTGAGCAAACAATGGCTTCGCAAACCTTAATTTTTGTTAGTTGTTTTGTGGATGTTTTATAACATGCTTTTAAGCATAGCCTGTTTAGCTATATTTGTACACAGAAACATTTTGCAATACAGTAGGTCTTAATTTGACTTCTAAAAGCTATTTCCTATTATGAACTGGGTGGGTCGAGCCCTGAATTCTGATTGGCTGTGAGGCGTGGTATATCAGACCGTATACCACAGGTATGACAAAACATTTATTTTTACTGCTCTAATTACGTTGGTAACCAGTTAATAGGAATAAGGCACCTTGGGAGTTTGTGATATATGACCGATATACCACGACTAAGGGCAGTGTCCAGGCACTCCGCGTTGCTTTGTGCCTAAGAACAGCCCTAAGCTGTGGTATATTGGCCATATATCACACCTCCTCAGGGCTTATTGCTTAAATATACCACTGTCATGACTTGTTTGGGTTCTTTTCAAATTATAAAAAGTTGAAATGATCCATTGCTGCTTCATATCAATGTCTTGTTTATCTAATGCCCAGGAATGGTATTCTGACAGGACATTTCAATTGGGCATTGACGTGTGAAAGAAAAGACAAGAACCCCAAAAAAAGGAAGAAAGAAAGAGACAGAACCTTGACAAATATCATTCCTAACATTAGAATTGCCCCATTGTCATTACGGACAGAGAGATTAAATTCACCTCATCAGACGTGAGTATGACAGGTGCCTCAATAGGCTGATGCCAAGCGCCGAGCCAAGAAGATTAGTAGGCCACTGATATCATTCTTTCCGCCTATCAGGGATTCAGCAGGGAGGCAATTGTAATTTCTAGGCTTATTAGTCCACACTCGGAGGAGAAAACCTAGTGATAAAGCTCCCAGTGACAGCCGGGCATTCCAGAACCAAGTGCTGTCACAGTGACACTTACCAAATGCCAGCGTGCCTCTGTCCCTGTAATCCTTTCTAATAGAGATGAAAACACAATACAAAGAGGTCCTCATCAATGATCAAAACAATCCAAACATTTGCATTTTTTAGTTACAAGCCGTTTATATTAGGGAGATGTTAGTGGTGAAGAGATAGATGGTGGAGGGTGGGAGTTGGACGAGTGGAGGGGTTGTAGGTCTCACATTGCAAATACAGATGCAGTACACACACACACGCGCGCGCACACACACACACACACACACACACACACACACACACACACACACACACACACACACTGGTATCTGTTTGAAAGTTCTCTGGAGGAGAAGTGGAGCCTGGCTCTTGTGCATGCAAGGCAGACATCTGTGCCTCGCCATCACACTCCCGGCCCAGCCTGTACCCTGTAATACAGTGCCAGTCCCAGCCCCACAGAGACCCCTGTTCTCCCCTCATTTAGCCCACAAGTGTTTGTCAAGCCTAATAAATATTCCACATCGCTTCCTCTTAATCTCATGACTGTTTGTGCATGTCTGTTGGTTACACTTGATGTAAACAATGGATGAAAACTAAGCCCTCTAAAAGACTGCCGCTATCGACACCCATGCATGCGTCCCCCGTTTCTATGTACCCGTTTGGAAGGAATGCTCTAAGCTAGTGCAACACGGACGAACATAAAACCCTAAAGCACATAGGCATTACAGTCTGAGCCACGAACACCTGAATTGTCCTCCGGTCAGATTTGTTCTGGGAATCCAGGCTTTGATGGGGATGCTACTGTCTGTGCTGTTCTGGCCTGAATGAAGATATCTGGAGCTTTATTTGGCAATGTGTCTCCTTAATTAGGGCTCATTTGTAGACCAAACAGCAGCTTATCGGTTCACTGTATTTGACAGCTTAATAATCTCTACCCAGGCCTGTGTGAGCGTGACGATAATATGATTTGCTGTGTTTTTGAAGTCATGGTTGAACTGTTTTATATGCAGGCCTAGCGATAACCATCATATTATTAGGGGGGTACATATTTGCCATTTTTTCTTCTCAGTGGAAGACAACACTGTGATTGAGCGCATTACAATAATGGTATCAATCAGGATCCCAGGGGATCTAGGGAGGATTTGGTCTCTTATTTTAGCTACTGACATTTCCCTGCAACCCCTGTCTCTGCAGAGCCACAGCCAGTGTTGAAACAGAGGAATTCTCTCGGATTTGAACTACGTTAGCCTGTTTTTCCATTGTCTTGTTACGCTAAATGGAGAAAATGACTACACGATCTAGTTGTTTTTTCTCCGTTTTCTCGATTGCTGTGAAAATTACCCTCTTATTACATTCGATCTTTTGTCTGTTGCGTGTGTGTGTGTGTGTGTGTGTGTGTGTGTGTGTGTGTGTGTGTGTGTGTGTGTGTGTGTGTGTGTGTGTGTGTGTGTGTGTGTGTGTGTGTGTGTGTGATAGGGGGTGGGGAGGTATGGAGATGAAGATGGGTGAGTACACATTGATGGCAGCGCAGTTTAATCTACCTGGATTTGCCTTTACCAGCCACAATTATCATTAAGCCTCTGATGTAACTAGCCCTCTCAAGAGACACCTAAAAGCAGCCGTAGACCCCCACATAATATTATATTAAATGGGACCAAAAAATCGGTACACAATGCAAATGAAAAGCCAGAGAAGTATCCACTCAGTATGCATATTTCCTGTCAAGTACACTTTCTGACCCGCTGAACGCTATGCGAGGCAGAACTCAGTACTTTGGAAAATTACAGCTGATCTCTTGTTATGAGCTCCTGTCTGCCTCGCCGGCTGTGGTCCTGATACTGCAAACTGTGTGTATGGTAAAAACCGCTCCATTCCAATCCTGAATGAAAAGAGTTTGTCTGTGAACTGAGGAGCATGCACCGCTCATGTCCTTTTTGTATCCAGTAAATGGCAATGAAGCACTTGTTTTGTGGCGTCTGTGTGCTGTACACAACAGCAGAAGAGACCTAATTATCAGCAGGGTGAGCCGGGGTTATGCGTGGGGGATTTATGCCTATTTACCTCGCTTTCTTTCCATTGTATACAGATATTTATTCCGGGATGTAAACATGTGTGTATAGGGAGGGGCTAGTGGGAGGTGGTAGACAGTAGTATACTCTAGCGGAGGAAAGGTAGTGAATGCATGTGCTCAGTTCATGCAAACAGATAAGTGCTTATCATATACCCGTAGCCAGGAGGTTATATCTAATATAGCCAGGCAATTCCACCTACACACCTCCCTGAGTAGAATTTGCAATCTTAACTGCAAGGAGGGGGGGGTCTCTTCCATTGTGAGCTGAGAGCATTCTGGGTATTGTATTTTCTCTATATACTCTTACATAGCAGGCATTATTTCCTCCATACTCTCACTCTATACTCTCTCTGTCACACTATCCCATAGCTGCACACCTTTCACAAGCATACCCTATTTGTTTGGGTTTATAAGGCCGTATTTCACAGATATCAGAATCAAATATTGAACAGCCATCATAGCCAGCAATAGCATGTATTTATGTGTATGCGCAGTCAGAAATATCACCCTGAACAGAGCAAAATAGAACAAAATCAATGTATTACATGTACATTTGAGTCATTTAGCAGACGTCTAATCCGGAGTGACTCACAGTTAGTGCATTCATCTAAAGACAGCTTTGTGGAACAACCACATATCACAGTCTCTTATGCGGTGTTGTTTTCATTGCTGAAGGATATCGTTCCACATAACTGAGTCGCATCGCAAACCCCCAGTTTAAAGTACGTTTTTACAGTCCCTGTTTCAGTTCTGCAGGCGGATTCCTAGTGTTTATCAGCTCCGCTGTAAAAGGAGTTGAAATGAACCTTTCATTGTGTGGCACTTTTAACACACCACCATGTCATCATCACAGAGCATTGAAATGAGCTGTTATATAATGAGCCGCTTTCTAACTTGCTGGTAAAACAGGAGTTTACACAGGGACAATATTAGTCACTCACTGATTTGTTTCGGTTTCTTTATTTCTTTCTCTTTTTTCCCTTCCTTCTAGCGCACCTCAGCGGAGGACATTTGTGAATTTGTTTTAGGTCAATGGTTATGATGTGAACTCATTATGGAGAAGGTCAGGCCCATGCATAAATGTATTACAGCGGCTGGGTCTGGCTGGCTCAGAGGAAGATCTCAGGGTGCTTAAAGGCCTAGCCCTGGGAAGAGAGATGGGTAGACCTCACAGGAGGTTCACAGAAGCTGCCCGCCCTCCCGTCAATCCCAGCCAGCCAGCCAATCCCTCTCCCCTGCTCTATTTATTATGCACACTTCTCCAGACCGGAATGACCATACTCCACAGGGAAGCGGAGGAAAGCAGGGTTTTATATGGTGGGTATATAAATAATGATGTCAGGCCCATGACCGGGGACTCTGCTATTCCCCTTGGACTGTTGGTTCACGGCCTGTGTGCTGCAGCACTGACTGAGACTCCTGTCTCTAATGACCCATGTCAAAGATTACCCGCCACACGAATAATGAGATATCATTCCTGGTTATCTGGCTGCCACAGTGCCTATTATAATCATATAGGCTATGTGTTAGTCGCTACTGTGTCGTGTTACTCCCCTGGCAAATTTACATGAACTTGGTGATGAAGGACATATGAAGGGTGGGAGGTTGGGTGGGTGGGTGGGTAGGTGGGGGAGGGGAGAGACATGTCTAACCACACAAAATCCCAGTGAGGGATGGCTGGACACACCTAGTGAGGAAACGCAGTATCAATGTTCCAACACAGAGCTCCTTTCTTCAGAGAGGTTATTGTCCATTCACACCCTTGGCCCTTAAACAGTCATATCCTGCCCTGTTTGGCTAAAGAACACTTTCTGTCTGTATGGGCCCGTCACTCCCTTCTCATTCATTACAATGGGGGACTTTAAGCTGCCACACTAGCTGTATAAGACCGCCCCGCACACAGGGAAGAGGGGACAGACCACCAGCACACTCGGGCCACTGTGCCCCATGATTGGTCCAAAACAAAAGCACATTGAGTCTCTCCTCGGTTGCCACGACCCCTAGGTACCAACACCCACAAGGCACTGGGGCTACTTCCTGTGCCTTCCGTTTTTCCATACATTTATTACACATCCGGACGCGGCAACAACACACCCTTCAAACTCAGAGATGGATGTTTGCTGAATGGATTAACATTAGTGGTATTTGGTGGTCTTCTTTTTTCCGTCCATGTTAAGACAAAGGAACTTTTTGTTTGTTTGTTCTTTTTTTGTCCCCACTCCCTTCCGTCTATTTTCCTAAAGAATAAACACCCTCAAGGACATCTTTTACTGATTCATCTGCTCCTGTTTTTCCTCCTGCCCCATCCACATCCCCATCCCCATCCCAGCCCAGTGTCTCTCCCCCAGCCTGAGTCTGCCTGGCCGGGACGGCTGCAGATTGACTCTTTGTTGGCTGGCGTTAATAGGATTAAATTGGGTTACTAGCTCTATCACAGAGAGCTCCAAACCATCCCTATATTTAAGTATCTCATGGGGGCCGGGGCATTGTTGCGCTATCTGTCCCCCCCCTTCGCGGCTCTCCTGGCTGGGGCAAACCTTAGGCCTGGTGAGGAGCAGGAAGGGGGCAGACAGGGGTCGGCCTCCAGGAAAATCCCAGGATTATGTCAACGCTCATTACAATGTACACAATGACCACAGGATCAGTAGAAGCACAAACGGAGAAGTTAAGTCAAATAGGGAGGGCCAGCGGATTCTCTGCTCCAACCCCACTACTGATTAGCCTTTGTGCACTGGGACTCCCCACATTCAGCCCTGCACTGCTGGGTTAAGGATGGGCTGTGTGTGGAGTCAATGCCAGCAATGGGCTATGTTGCTAAGGTCTTCAGCTGCAGTCTGTGTAGGATGCAACATTATCTATATTCCCACTTGAGCTTTATAGGATTGCAAATGATGGAATAGTTATTGGAAATTATATTTACTGGCAGGATAAGAGGAAGACGTTCTAGATGTCATGGTACCACCAATTAGATTCAAGCCAGGTTAGTTACTTTGAATGTTGATAATATTGTACATACTGCTGCTCACAGTTCACATACGTCCGTAGCTACATTAGACAGTGGAAGCGAACAGCGAGGGATCTGTAATAATGTCTGAGGTCATGCTCCACTTCAGAATCTCTGATAATGACCACAGCCAATGAAGTTGTGTCCATTAGTCAAGCTGAAGTGTCCAGCACTACATTCACACCAACCTGAGACTGACACAATGGCGTGCAAACGCCTCATTTGCATAGCGCTTAAACAAAAGAGAATCAAAAACAGAGCCGGGATTAATATTCCTGCCATCACAGATGCACCCTGGGAGGAGTGTGTGCGTGACCACTACAGTGTGACCCTCGAATGCTGGGAACATGAGGGGCCAGCCTCTGATTGATGTTTGTGTTCATTTCAATAGGTACTCAGGAATGGTGCTACTCCCCACACTAGGAACACACACTCCACACTGTGTAAATGCTCATGTTGCACTGCCCAGTATGCACACTGGTGTTAAGATATGCATAAACGGCCATGGTTCCAATTCAGCTCTAGAACTAACACACTCTAAAGGGACTCTAGATTTACCGCCAGTGTCCACCATGTTGGCATCGCTGTCTATGTTGAGATTCTACAGTCGCTATCACTGCTGAGGCAAGAATTCATCTGGTTGACCAGGAAGTGGAGGTATAGAATAATACAATCTTCGTACACCTCCCATTCGATTCGGTGCACAAGCAGATCCTGCTCGGCCAGTACAGGCTGCCATACTGTAACTAACAAGAGGATTGTCATGAGAGAGAAAAAAACATGTTGCTCAATTCCACTGTACAGAGGACATACTGTGAAACAATACAATGGACAGACACATCCATACAGTTTCCTTTTAAGGTCACTTCTCAATAAATATCGCTGAGGGCCTTTAAGAATATTACGTGTATATATTTGTTTATTTATTTGCCCAGATTAGATCATAAAATCATGAAATTACTCTCAAATTGCTTTTTCCAGAAATCATATTTATTTTATTTTCTCCTTCCTCTCCTGTCAGCGTATTCATAAATGTTGCTGGAGAAATTCTTATTTTAGCAATCCCCAGATAGGCAGTCCCCATTTCCATAGCTTTAAATAATGTCAATCTGGGCAGACCCTGAATTGAAGCCCATGAGCCGGAAGGCACAATTTCTCCTTTTCCTACAGTCTGATAATTTTCTGAGCTATTGGCAAGTTGGGAATTTTGCAGCCTTATCACTTGGGCTCAGCGAAGTTCACTGCCACTAATCGGAGCTCGAATCACTCGTTCAAGGATTGCATGATCATGTTTTTCCTCGGCAGTGACAGCTGTCTGCACCAGCATTAGCGATGCAGATGAACCAGCCTAATAGGTTAATGCGGAACACACAAAATTGAGGTGTAATCCCCCAGCCAAATAATCGAACATTCCCTGATGTGGGAATAGAGACATTGCCTGTAACTCAATTAGGTGCAATGCAGATCAAAGCACATTTGCTTAGAATAATCTATGCCCTGGATTGTGTGTGTGTGTGTGTGTGTGTGTGTGTGTGTGTGTGTGTGTGTGTGTGTGTGTGTGTGTGTGTGTGTGTGTGTGTGTGTGTGTGTGTGTGTGTGTGTGTGTGTGTGTGTGTGTGTGTGTGTGTGTGAGAGAGAGAGAGAGAGAGAGAGAGAGAGAGAGAGAGAGAGAGAGTGAGGGATATGGCGGTGTGCCTGCCCTCATAATGCTGCAGGCAAACTCAGGGCAGCAATAACATCCACCTGACAGGACCCCAGCAATAACATCCACCTGACAGGACCCCAGCAATAACATCCACCTGACAGGACCCTAGCCTGTTTATTTATTCCCTTTACTTACCCCACTACTCAAATAATGTCACATCATGCGTACACACACACACACACACACACACACACACACACACACACACACCCCATACATAACAGGCTAGCATGCGTGCACACACACTCACACAAACCCACACCATACATACATTTGAAAATACACACACCTCGGTGGAACCTGCAGAGAACTGCTAACTAGGAGAGTGTGAGCAAACTCAGCCACAGCAGCAGTGTTTTCAGCCTAATTGAAGCTAAGTACCAGACACGTGGGAGCAAATATATGTGCCCATTCATATGCATGTTTTCAGATTTGGACCTATCTCTTATTCAAATATCAATTGAATAGGGACCGCTCGGATCCTGTCCAAATGTGGCCACTAATATTGGATACTGTCCTGCATCGGATACCCTGATTACTATTAATAATCTCCTGCCAGGTTTATATTTCAGGCCCTATATAGCGACCCTGTTTTATCACGGCTATGAAAATGAAGCAGCTCGCTGTATTAATGGCTATGCTGTGTCTGGGTGCAGCTGGTCATTATTGGTCCATGGTGGGTGTTGTGCTACTCTTATCCACACAGCCTTCCTGTCTGTCGCTCCGGTATTCTCTAATGCGTCACTCTGACCACAGACACTTTGTTAGAGGACAAGCAACAAAAAATCCTCACTGCTTCCAGAGAGGAGTCTGCGAAGGAGAGGTCGAGCCTCATTTCTCAAAGCAGGTAGCGAGTAATGAAAGTCACACTAAGCGTCAACCAATTGGCAATTGAGAGAGGAGAGAAGACTTCAATATAAGCACTGTTTGGGGATGAGAACCGTGGAACGCACCAATTACTCCCAGTCCGTCGCCCAAAAAAACAGAAATCAATGAGGACACAAAACCGAACAATCAGCTGCAACCAGCTATCAACGTTGTAGTGGAATATGCAAAAATGCCAATTAAATGCGTTAGCATAAGTACATTTTTTCATGATATCGGAGCATCTGTGGCATTAGGCATGGTTCTCTATGTAAAATGGAGGCAGGGAAATGAATACGCAATCTACCACTGTGTTTTCATCATTAGAGCGCTACAAATCCAGCTAGTCTGCTCAGAGCCCACAGATGGGAAAGGGAAAATGTGTGTGCCCTCGGCTGCCAAATTAATTCCTGTCTTGACATCTTAATTCTCAGTTCTTGTGTGTGGTCAAATCAACCTACTATAGAAAAGCAATCAAGCAATTATTCCTAAATTATATTTGTCCAACACACACTGATTGGTGATTCTTTCCTTATTGGGTAAGCTCATTAATTCTGAGCAGCTTGCTTGTTATGCCTCTACCATTACTCCTTCCCCTCTCATCCTCCCTCTCTCCCTCTCTTCTTCATGCACACTTACTCCCAGCTCCCCCCTCTCACTCACTTCTCCCTCTTTTCTCTCTCTCCCTCTCTCTCTCTCTCTCTGCCTCTCTCTCGTCCCTTTCTCTCGCCACAGATTCAGCCTATCTGCCACCACCAGGCCGCTGGTGTTGTGAGATGACACACACTACAAAAGCCCCATGATCTATGGCATTGTCTCTTCCTCCAATTACTATTCACACCTCTGATTAACTTTGATGTGGAACCTAATGAGATAAGGGCGATTATCAAGGCAGTGGCTGATAGTGGTCTCATTTATTCCAGCGCCTGCAACCGGCAAGTGACAAAAAACTAATGAGGAGGAGTCTGCCAGTAAAGCCCAGAGAGTTAAGGCTAGGAGAGGAGAGGAGAGGAGATGAGAGGAGAGGAGAGGAGAGGAGAGGAGTGGAGAGGAGAGGAGAGGAGAGGAGAGGAGAGGAGAGGAGAGGAGAGGAGAGGAGAGGAGAGGAGAGGAGAGGAGAGGAGAGGAGAATCTCCAATAGCAGGACTTCTCCAGTTCATCAGTCTGGAGTAAAGCAAACTGAAATGGCCTCTGAAATGGTCTGGGTGCAGCTTGCGGCAGCATGGAGACACTCCGCATAACGGTACAGATGCTGCCTGTAAAGGAGCCAGAAAGTTTGGAGGAGAAAAGGAGCCATCTCTCTTCCCTCCAGCATCTCTCTCTTAACAGCTACTTCAAGGCTTTAACGGCCATGCTAATTGCTGGGTTTGTTTGGTGTGAGGAGCGTGTGAGGAGCGTGGACCGTATACACCCCTTCCCCTTATCTAGGAGCATTAAAATCTTTATGCTCCACATCTGGCCGCAGTGTAAAGCCAAATGCTGTGTGGCTGAAAGGAGGGAGAACATTTGCCTGACTGAATGGTCATTATCAGGGACATAACGTACATATTAAGTATTTGAACTGAAAACCGTTATCTGTGAATGGGGTCTGCACAATAGTCAATTATGTTAAAGAAAAATATACTTTACCATAATACCACGATTTTACTACAATCAAATTGTCCAATTAAATTCGACACAATACCCTACAGTATTGTATTCAATGTTTTTTAATGGCATGAACTGAATTCAAATGCTCTACATTTGCTTTATGTCATTTCTGCACTCATTTTGACACTCTATCATGTCTCATTGCAAACAATTATTACGTTTTAAATAAATTCACAAAAACATTTCACAAAAAAAAAATTCAATGTTTCATTTGGTTTTTAATTTGAACATAAGGTGAGTACAATGCTTTAGCTCTTCATCAATTTCTCTCTGCACTACATTCTGCTGTACTGTACTGCAAGGCAATGGAATTATTGATGAACAATGGAATTATTGTCTATGAAAAATATAGTATAATGAAAGGGTTATTAATCTCACCGTGTCAGTCTAAGTAACTTAACAATAAATCCCCATCAAAATCCGTCAGTTTAAGCTGGAGCATCTGCATGGGTCGAGTCTCAATCCGTCCGTTCCTCCTACGGCGGCCTTTCGCATCTGCGGTGGAAGGTGGCCGAGCTACAGCAGTGTTTGTCAGACCATGAGAGACCCTGAAAGTCGGTCTTCTCTCAAAAACCTCTGTTGCGTCCGAACAGTTTGACCACTCTATGGAAAGACGACACTCACGAACACGATGGTGTTCTCCGCTTTGCTCTACAACCCCCACAAGCCCCAAGGGACTATGAAGTTGGTAACGCTAATGTGCCAACTTCTGTCTGTAGTGTTTGGGATGCAAACTAATATGTGGAAAGGGGAGACTCTCACAAAGACGATTGTCCTTTTGCTCTACGACCCCCATAAGTTTCACAGGACTCGTCTGAAGGTAACCCATATGAATGAATGCAAGTATGGAGGCAGTTTTGTGTAAAAAAATATTATAAAATATAAAATATTTTTATATTTCCTGAGCTTTCTTATATCTCTTAAATATAGGACAGATACTTCAAAACCTTATTCCTTATGATACATTTTTTGACTGTCTTTTTCCCCATTTATGAATGTGCTTTTTCTATTGGCTATAGCAGTAAAGGCAAAATTCAATATTTGATCAAATATTTTTTAAATATATTTTCTTGATATTTAAAGAGGTTCTAAAATTCATATCAAATATGTAAATGGTCCATGGTATAAAGATCATAAAAACTCCCCCCTAACAGCTTAGACTTTTAGAGGTTAATATATTGCATTTAACAATACCATTGTTCATTATAGTCGAATGGTGCTTCAAAATAGTTATTTTATTATAGACCAGCAACATACAGTATTACTGTAATATGGCTTAGGGCAGAGGTGGGTAGTAAAGCTCTACAAGTAATGTACTTTAGTACTTGTACTCTTACTCAAGTAGTTTCTGAAGGAAGTAACTTACTTTTTCTCAATCACTTCAGTTACATAGATTTATATTATTATATTGCCGCTGTCAGATGAAAACCTCATCACTCCTATATTTTTTTACATGAATCAATACTATTTGTTCCCCTTTACGTATGTAAGAATGTTTCATGACCCCTTGACCAATGAAATTTATTTTTACCATAAGGGGTAAAAAATGACCAAACTAAAAGTAGTTTTCTGATCAGACACTTTTACTTGAGTAGCTAGTTTCTTAAGAGGGATACTTGTACTTTTACTTCAGTAAATTACAATCTAAGTAACAGTACTTTTGTAACAGTACAACTGTTCTGTACTCTACCCACCTCTGGCTTAGGGGAAGTAAAGAAACTGAATGTGAAATAAACAGTGAATTTTCCAGCACTAACTGACTGTGCGTAAAGTAGCAGGAAGTGTGTGCCTTTTGATTTGGAGTATAAAAGTAAATAATATTTGTACATCTAACACATACTCGAAGTGAATGAGCAGCCCATGAATGTGTTTCTATGAGGTAGTGGAGAGCCCTACAGACTTTAAAGCCCAAGCCCAATTAAGCCTTGCCTCATCGGGAGACAGAAAGGAGCTGAAAGCTGAATACAGAAGATAATGCTGCCTCGCAAAGGAGCCGACTCACTCAGTGCAAAATTAGAGAGAGAAAATCTTGATAAAGGAAAAAAACTGACAGACAGTAGGGGGAGAAGGAAAAGAGAAGTTCCTTTCGGCCAGATTCCTTTGAAACCAGTTAACCAAATACAGCTTTTCATATTCAGCACAATTAATATTGTCCCTTTCTTGTTCTGACTGCACATCATAACGGGCCGAGGGGAAGCGAGAGAAGAGCATTTCTTTATCCAAATTGTACCCAATTTAGGGACAAAGCGGTGCCCTCTAGCTTCTCAGAAAAGGAGTCGCGGGCATAAAAGAACACTGACAGTCGACATCCAAATCTCGTTCAAGGACGCAATTTCCAAATGCTAATCATAATCTGCAGATGTTGGCCACTGATACATTTACTTATTTATTTTTTTAAACATCATGTCTGTCCCATTTGAAGCTGTGTGAAATGTAAAACAAAGAGGGAAAAGCCCTTGTTTTTGAGGTAAGGTGAACACAGTGGATGTACCAGACCAGCCAAGCTCCATGCTGCCTACCATGGCTTCTGAAGTCCTGCACACCAGAGAGATAAATGCACAGACTTCTCCCCCATCTTTTCCCTCTCTTTACATCTCTCTCTCTCTCTCTCTCTCTCTCTCTCTCTGTCTCTGTCTCTTTTAGAGTACCTTAGATGTGTGGTTTCTATCTGAATAAAGAAATACTTGACAGAGAGCTATAGGGAGAGAACATTTTCGACATTCTTTGCACTGCTGCTTCAAAATGAGGAGGGTGAAGAGGCTTTCCTCTCCCTCTCCTTTTTGGAGGCAGGTTCAATGTCTCAGGAAATGTTCAGACGGGCTCCTCCTTGAATCTGCATGGTGGTATGAGACAAACCCTAATTCATTAGATCATAATTAAATCAGTCATTCAAAACGATTAGTTCAATAGGATGACCCCCTTTCACTTCTTCCACTTAGGCATTGTTAGGAAAGAATACATTTTTTTGTTTAGTTTCGATGTGTTATTCAACAACAACAAGCTGAATTACTGACAGAATGTCTTTCATTCATTTTTATTTCTCCCTGTATCATAAAAATATCAATCAAAAATATTTGTGTCTTTGGAGCTATTTGACTCTCAGCAACATACAAATGACCAGTTTAGCCACAGTAATAAAGGCGTCCCTATGAGCACATTGATGATGATCTTGGAACAGAGGAGCCATCCGAGGTTAGCCTAGAATCCTACCCTAGCCGCAGGTTTTCTGCGCTTCGTAAGAAGAGAGTGGCTGGAATACTCAGTTATTGCGAAAGCGGCATTTTGTTTCCCATGTCGAAAGTTCTGTATTTGGTCCAATGCTAACGCACACAAGGCCTTCACCCAAGCTGGGTATTCTAACTGGAAGAATGCTGTTGATAGTGCCAAAGGATTTGCTAGGCATGCCTCAAGCAAAGAGCATTTGTAATGCACGGTTGAAAGACAAACAAGTTCGAGGTGCTATGGGAACATCGGTGTCAACACTTGTTAATGATGGGCAGCTGACAAGAAATTGCATGTATTTGTTGGCGATTGAGTTCCTTGTTACAAACTAGCAACCACTGAGCGGGACATTGCCAGTTTTTAGACTGAAAATCGCCCACTCTAGTGAGGACAAATTGACCCTACTTGATATCCTACAAGATTCTCTGGGTCTCTCTGCTATGCCGACCATGCTTATTGCACTGAAACATGATTGACTTTTGGGGAGTCTACATGCAAGAACTAATTTTCCACTTGACAAACGTGTTCAGTCAGCACAGAAGCAACATGCTACACCCAAGGAAAACTCAACTAATCCAACTGGCATTTGAGGGGGGATCTTACAAGAAGATTTTTGGGAGAATGGAATGATCGATTACTTAGGAAGTTCCTCAGAGCATCAAGGAGGCTGCAACTCTTCTGAAAAGGTAGAAAACAATCTGTTAGCTGTTTGGTTTTTATCAAATTGTTGGTGGTACAGCCGGTTGCGTCACTTCAGGAAAAACCTAGGGTCAGACTAGGTTTTCATTGGTGTTGCTTTAGTGTGTTCAATTTCAATGCGAGAACCCAAATGACGCCCCTGGGTATAGCTACATATTGGTATGGTGCTGAGATTACCCCTATTGAATGCAGAGAGAAACACTGTAAGTTTTAGCGTTCATTTCCTGCAATTTTACACATTTTGCCATGAAGCGGAGAGGAGATTTAGTAATTATATAACTCATTTCATGCAATTCTACTCATTTTCTCATGGGGCGGTAAGAAACATGTTCAGGTTTAAAACGAATTTCCTGGAATTCCATACATTTTACCATAAGGTGGAGAAAAACGTATGTCGTTTTTAATATATACGGCGCCCCGGTTGGTCATTTGGCCACTAGACCAATTTATCAATTGAAAGAATTTTAACTGACTGACAGTGACTGACATGAGAAACAAGAGAACAACTGCTGATACACAACCAAATTTAAAATGTTACCTTGTG